>NW_027515346.1:3567500-3868750 GCF_048772815.1 Callospermophilus lateralis | reverse complement strand
ATAGACTTGATGTTTATTTTTCTATTTTTATATTTATTATTGAAAGATGGATGTTGTAATGAAGAATGGTACTGCTCTTCAGAAAACAGGGATTGTTTCTTATGCAGTTAAACATAGGCTCACAAATCTCATAAGCAATCCTGTTCTGTGTTATTTATTTAATGGAATTGAAAACTTACATGCACAAAAACAACACAAACATGAAAGTTCATACAGTGTGTCCAGTAGTTTCAATCCTGATCAACCAAAACTAAATATAAGCCAAATGTCATTAGGGAATTTATAAAAAAAAATGAGGTACATAAAAAAAGGAATGTTTGTACTGTTCAAACTATTAGCAATCAAATAAATTACTGGTATATACAATAACAGAGATGGATTTCAAATATATTTTTTCGAAGGAAAAGAAGCCGGATTCAGAAAACTACAAGCTATATGTTTTCATTTGTGTACTTTTAGAGGAGCAAAATTAAGAAAATTAAATAGATCAGGGCATCTCATTTAGATGACTAAAACAGTAGTGCTAGAGAATTTTTTGAGGAGCATTGGAACATTCTGTATATTTTATGTTGTGATTATATAAGAACATATGATTGTCTTAAATTTAAAGAACAGTACACTAAAGACAATGAATTGAACTGTACAAAATTTTAAAAACTAAAAAAAAAAAAAATACTATGTAGACGTCTCTGGAAATAACAACATTAAGCCCCCAACACATATTTACTCTATCAATTTTATCCATATTTGATCTAATGCAACCACTGCCTAAATGTAGGGACCAAGGCCAAATGTTTACTTCAGATAATATACTGCAGTTAAAGAATGTTGGGGGCAATTAGTGCACCTGGCAATACAGTTTCTTGTATAATATAAGCCATGAGAAATTCAGGAGAAGGTTTAGAATTCAAGTCTTTTTTAAATAGCATAACTATCTAGGGTTGACATGTATGTCAAACCTTGCCTTTTTAGGTTTTCATGACTCCATTATGTTCAGATGACATTCTAACTCACATGCTGCTTAGATTTGATGTCTGATTATTTCACTCTTTACTGCCTATTTCTATCTTCTCTCTCTTTCTCTCTCTCTCTCTGTCTGTCTCTCTCTCTCTCTCTCTCTCTCTCTCTCTCTCTCTCTCTCTGTGTGTGTGTGTGTGTGTGTGTGTGTGTGGTTTTCTACAAAGCCACATACCCAGCCCTCCTTATTTTGGGAGAGGGTTTGGCTAAGTTGCTGAAGCTGACCTCCAACATGCTATCCCCTTACCAAGCACTTTCTTCCTACTCTATTTTAATTTTAAAGATTCAAATTTCTTTCCTGTAAGTCAATATTCTGAAGTTTTGGAGTCCCATGTTTACATTGATAGGTATAAATGCTCTGCCTTCAAATGCAAATCTCTTTCATTTTCAATTTGTCTACCTTTCACCTGTTTGGGGTGGAATATAGCCTCCGCTGTCTACTTCACTCAGTCATTTTTTACAGCTCAGCAAAACTTGTTCATGGATTTTCTTCTCAGTATGACTGAATATGCATTTCACATGCCTCTATCAATCACTTTGTCACTAATCCAAACAACCATCCTTAGCTTTGGATGGAAATTTTCAAGCTGACAATCATTTTAAGACAAAGGTATTTTCAGTCATGATCCGTGAGAATGAGGGTAACCGAAGTCCTGCCTATCTTTCAGCAGAAGGGGCATTTGGGAATTTCATCACCATCTGCAACAATCTCGTTTGAGAAAAACTGCTGTGTATCATGTCTTGTACTGCAAAGAGTTAGAGAAAAAAAATCAGTAACAAGATACCCTCTTAAATAAAATCAATAAAACAACATTAAACATCCCATCTTTATAAGTGAAAAACATTCTGACTATAAATTAGACATTTCTGCTTGCCTTTGTGTAAAAGAGAAAGCAAATTTTCCAAGTTGAAGTGGTAACATACTATTAGAATTTATCTTTGTCTTTAAGTTGTTAGTAAAAGGGGATTCAATAGAAAGTAGTTTAAACAGTGGAAAAGATTAATTAGCCTGCAGACTGGCATATTTAGTGGTATGGTGACAGTGGGTACTATTATGATCCAGCAACTTCAAATGGACCCCAAGGACCAGTTTCATTCTTATTCAATGGCCTGCCTTCAGTGTCTGCTTGCTCTTCCTTGTACTCACTTATAGCTCATATGAGTTCCAAAAATGATAGGATTCTTTGTTCATTCAGAGAGACTGTAAGAATCTCTTCCTTACATATTAGATGAAACTTCACTCCATCAATGCTGATTGACCAACCATGGTGACCACTCCTGAATCAGTCATTCATGTGTGGCATGGTTATCTATCCTTTTCTAAAAAACTAACATTAGTAGTGAGATGGGACTTTGCCTGCTTGAAAAGCAAGTAACATCCAATTCTTGGAGCTGGTGTGAGTTCAATCCCACCAATCATTATGTGTTCTAAAAACTGAGGGGGAATAGATGAATTGAAAGCTCATGATTTCTCACATTCCAAAATGCATATTGGGAGTGGCGGCAAATTTGTTTTTGGATGAATAAAGTAACTGATTAAAGTAAATGTTTTTCTCAATTTGCCTATGAGCAGCATTAAAGGCAAAACTCTTGCTATTCACATTCTTTTTCCTCATCTTTAAAGCAAACACGTTAACTACCAAAGCTGTTATGAAAATTGGAAGAGATCATTCATTCAAAAGTCCTTAACCATGTGAAAAGAGAAATTGGCTAATTTATTCTTTTTAAAGTGTATAGATATTTTTTAAAATCATTCACAATTTGGCATAGATTTAATTTTTTAAAAAATTGAATTATCCCCATTCAAATAAACCTTTTTAATTAATAACTTATACATCTGAATGCTTGAAAAGGAAGGAAATAAAATAGAACAAGATATCTATATTAATTTTGAAAATAAATTTCTTCCTGAGGTGCCTGCATCATTCCCTGAAAATTCAAATTATCATTTTTTTCTGGAATCTAGAATGTTTTTCTTTTTGTTTTTAAATAAATAATTCTGGAACATATAGGATCAAATAGATAATTGTTTTAGAAAAAGTTACATACAAATTACATAAAATGAGTCCTCTTATTTTTGAGTGTTTCATTATCTCTTTATTTGCTCTTACAAATTATTTTCATTTCTAAGGTTCATATCTCAACATTATATTGTCTTGAGCAACTAATAAAAAAATTGGACAGTGAAAAACAACCCTTAAAAAAAGATTGTCTTAGAAATTGGCAAATAATTATCATAATGGTCATTATTTTTGCCAGTTTAAATAATCCTTTACTGAAGAGTCATAAAACTTAAATAGATGAGATGTACATGTTCTCTGTGTGCACATGTATGCATATATGTATATATTCTTTTTCATATATATATATACATATGAACTCTATATACATATGAGCCATAAAATTGTATAAATTAATGCATATACATGTATTAGTTATATGCATAAATTAATATATGAGTTATATATAACTGTGTTAATATATACATAAGTTATAAATATTTGTTTTATAATATATATTTGAGTTTTCTATTTGAGTGTTACATACATATATAGAAAGAGAATTATATTCTCAGTTTAATCTTTAACAAATAAATAGTTCTTTAATAGTACCTTTCAAAAACAATGTCTATTAATTCCTCAGCACATTTAGAAATATGAGAGACCAAATCTGCCACCCCATAATAGGAACAAATGTTGAGATGCAAGAAAACTTTTGTTCTCATTATTTTCTGAAAAGCTGGTCATATAATTAAGGGACAAAAATTATCCCATCTACCTTCTTTCCTGGGGAGAACACAAGGAAACTGTTACAGGATTTTTTAGATCCTTATTGGTCTGAAGATGGCACTAAATTTATATTAATAAATTTTACAAACTGGCTTTTTTTCTGCCATTTATTTGCCTTTCCACAAGTTTCCACCCAGAGATTCAAAGATCCTTTTCATTGTATTGTCACTTTAATATTTTACTTTTCTTTGTGGAAGATACTTCAATAACTTTGCATTGCCTGGTATAGAAAAAATATGTATGTTAATAAATTCTCTTTATTTTTCTCTTGTTTTTTTGCTTGCAGGTTCCTTTCAACTAAAAACTCATGAGGGTTTGAAGGAAAATTGTTCTTTCCCTACGGAATCAGTTTCAGGAACTAGTATAATGTTGTGCTGCCTCAAATCCTGATTTTTCAGAAAAAGTGGACTACCTTCCTTATCCAGGTAGGATTTCCTGAAGCCAAAACAACCAACCAGAAATGAGTGCATTAAATATACAAAACTTAAAACGTTCAGTTACTTTCATTTCTCATAATTAAAATTCTCATTTAAGGTCAGAGCCATGCTGATTAACAATGACTTCGGGAATAAACTTGATGAGAGCAGGCAGTCTCAGGAATAATTACAGAGCTTGATTAATCAAATATGTGAAAGATTTTTTTTGGCTATTAAAACGTCTGAGATGCTTAAAGCCACTGGAAATGACAAGGAAAAGAAAAACATGCTTTGAGATGCCAGGGAATAATGCTACATTAAACTTAAGATTCCAAATGCCTGTTTAAAAATCAGTGTTTTAATATATTAGAGATGTAATAAAGGAAACATAACAGCATCATTGAAAGTCCTTCTATGCATGTGGTATTTGCTGCCATTAAATTATAGCATGGCAAATGGCATTAAATCATAAGGAAAATGATTGAGTCATAGCCCTTCCCCCCACCCCGTCACAATTTTACTTTATTGTGTCTTTAAGTACAGATTTTTTTTTTTTTTAGTACGGAATAAAGAGGAAAAGCAAACATTCTTGCTTGCTTTTGGAATTTTGCCACATTTTGTCATTATTTTCTCAGAGTTTTGTTATTTACAGGTAATTTGGTATAAAGAAATGCCTTTTTGTATTCAACAAAAGGGTAATTTTAATACACACCAATTATACCTCAATTTTAAAAAAGTAGAATAAAAGTTCATTTTTATCTTTTTATTTATTCTTATTGGTTTCTTTTTAGTTATACATAACATTAGTATTCATTTTGACATAATTATAAAAGCACGCAATGTAATTTGTTTTAATTCACTGCCTAGTATTCCCCTCCTCTCTCCCCTGTTCCCTTCCCTGTACTCTACTGATATTTCTGCTACATATTAACAGATATTTTTTTACTGTCTTGTTTTTAAATTGTGTCTTGTGGATGTACATCGATGGTGAAATTCACTGAGGCAGATTCATACATGTGCATAGGAAAGTTAGGTCAGATTCACTCCACTGTCTTTCTCTATCACATCCCTCCACCTCTTTGTCATTCCCCTTTGTCTACTCCACTGACATTTTTTCTATTTTTCCTTATTTGTGCATCAACATCGATATATCAGAGAAAATATTTGACTTTTTGAACTGGCTTATTTCACTTTGCATGATAGCCTCAAGTTTCATCCATTTATCAGCAAACGTCATGATGTCATTCTTCTTGTTGGATGAGTAATACTCCATTGTGTATATATATTACATTTCCTTTATCCATTCATCTATTGAAGAGCACCTAGGTTGGTTCCATTGCTTGGCCATTGTGAATTGTGCTGCTATGAACACTGATGTGGCTGCATTATTGTAGAATCTTGCTTTTAAATCTTTTGGATACTATACTGAGGAGTGGGATAGCTGTGTCATATGATTGTTCCATTCCTAGATTTTGAGGAATCTCCATACTGCTTTCCAGAGCAGTAGAACCAATTGGCAGTTTCACCATGAATGTATATGTATACCTTCTTGAACACATACTCACTATCATTTAATAGCTATGTGAATTAGGGATATTTAATAATCTACCTACAATTCTGCTTCCTCACTGGAAAATGAAAAATAGTAATACATATATCATAAGGTTGTCAGGAAACCTATATAACCTACACAAATACTCTCCTAATTCAGTTTTTTGAACACAACAGGTGGTTATACATATGGTTGTTAAAAGTTTTAATCATAGTTTAAAAAAAAACATAACCAATAGCATATTCTTATACCAAATAGAATTTTTGTAGTAAACAAATAGAGAGAACGCATTGCAAAATCTATACTCAAATTTATTTTTCCTCAGTACACAGAAATTTTGTGCTTTTTGCACTTCTATTGTACATCAATGCTATATACTGTTATGGGAGGTTTGAAGAGTAATAATAATAAAGCTCCTCCCCCAAGAAACTCAGCTGAATTCACAACACAGATATTCTAATTCATTACAATAGAAGTATTGGCTTAAGGAATATAGATTCTAATTTAACTGATTGGCATGGATTTTTTTTTTCTCTGTACTAACGTGCTGATTGAAAGACATTAGAAAATGGATCAATCCTGTACTCATAACCCTCTTTGGAACCTACAGGGAAAATCAGCATAGGAAAGCCAGTGTGATATTATTACAGATGTAAAAGCTTCACCAATCTTATTCTTCAGTGAGGATTATATGTGGTAACTTTGACTGCATTTTTTATTAAAAAGAGGAAAACTACTGACACATAGAAGACAGTTGGTAACTCCAATGCATACAGCACAATCTAGCTTTGACTTACATTATAATAAGTTATTACAGCAGATTGTGCTTTGAAGATTTTCTGTGTGATGGGGCATCTCTTTCCAATGTTACTGTGGAGCATCTTCTCCTGACTCGAAAATAAATTGAAATTGTTTCTTGTTCAATGAAGTTGAAGCATTCACAGTTCATTCAAAATCTACATGATACTGTTTAAAGAAAGAAAATGTCACATTTAAAAAAAATCAGTACATATTTAAAAATAGCATGAAATAAGTTGCAGAGGAGTTGATAATAATTGTAGTGTTATATTATACCAGAATGTATGAGGGTTGAAATTTTTGTGTATTTTAATATAAAGTGCATTCCTAAGACATTTATTGAATTCTTTTTTTCACTCATTTTTAGTTATGCCTGGCCTTGATAAAATAGTAATCTCCTTTTAAAAAAATGTTTTGTGCATGTTTGAGGATCACAGCATGATGCTATGGGATATATACAGATGGTGAAATGGCTTATCTCCTTTCTGTACCTCAGTTAGTTAGCCATAAAAATGAGAGAAATGTGCTCTGTTTTCTTCTCTCATGAGGATTTGTATAAATCAGGGGGATCTTTGCACTAAATCAAAATTGTCTAGAACACTGCTCTTTTGAGTCCTGAAATTCCTAAAAAAAAAAAAATTCTAAGAGATGAATGGAGTGTGGAACTAGTAAAGCCAGAATATTTTTTTCTTTTGTTTTATGATTTATGTCACTCAAATATTTTCAAAAACTTCATAAACATTTACATCTACAAGTTTAAAAGTTACATTAACATATTTGGCTGAGATAAATACTAAAATTTATTTGTGAATGCTTCATGTTAGAGATACAATTTCCTCTATTGATAAACACTTGACTAGAGTGCATTCTTTCCTGCTGATTTGTAATAATATAACTTCCTAATTTCCATACACACATAGCTCTTTTTCTGAGCTTTCTCTTCAGTTTTATAATTTAATTACTCTATCTATAGGCCTCTCCACATAATTTTATCTATTCCGTCTTTGTAATATTTTTTTTTGAAATTTTTTTAAATTTTTTTAATTTTAATTGTTGGTTGTTCAAACATTACATAGTTCTTGATATATCATATTTCACACTTTGATTCATGTGGGTTATGAACTCCCATTTTTACCCTGTATACAGATTGCAGAATCACATCGGTTACACATTCACTGATTTACATATTGTCATTACTAGTGTCTGTTGTATTCTCCTGCCTTTCCTAATGCCAAGTGCTTTTTATCTTCTTAAAAACACTCTTGTCTATTCTTTTCCTTTTAAACTTTCCTATGAACATTACAAGGAACTGAGTAGAAATTTTATTCAGCTTCACATTGGATTATTGGTGAGTTTAGGGGTAAATGTTTTCTTTGTATGACAAGTAACTACACATATAAATTCTACATATATTTGCACTTATTTAGAACTTTTGTTTCCTCTATTCATATTTTCCAGTTTTCCTCCTTAAGGACATATTTTTAAATTTTTGGTCACAAGGATATATTTGTTTCTGGCTAATATAGCATGGTACATAATTTAATATCTTTTTCTAGATTTTTCAAGGACATATTCACTTTTTAATAACAGTAATATTTATTTTGTAATTTTGGCTGCTATTAATAAACATTTGAGTTAATATAATGACATTTAGCTCCTTTTATACAGTTTTTATTTTAAAAAAGCTTTTACAACTGGGAAAGCATCAATAAAAATGTTATGCAGCTTAAAATATTTTCTGGTAATTGGTTTACAAAGTTAAGTTTTGTTATTATTCAGGGTGGTGAGGTCAACAGATAATGAGACAACTGGCATTGAAATTATCATTGGTTTGCCACAGTATAATGTATACTGTGACACAGGAGGTATAATGTGACACACAGGGACACAGAGGGAAATACCTGGCCAAGGGTAAGAGTTTGCTTTTCAGCTTTCCATTACTGTAACAAATACCTGAGACATTCAACTTATAAAGAGAAAGGGTTTTTTTTTGGCCCAGAGCTTTGGAAGTTCCAGTGCATGATCATTTGCCCTGTTTATTTCAGGCTTGTGGCTAAACAGCACATCGATATGGAGACTATATCACAAAATAAAGCCATTCATGTCATGGTTAGAAGCAAAACTAGATGGAAAGTGTTTGGAGTTCCATTACCGTCTTGAAAGGCATTCCTCCAATGAACCAAAACCTCCCACAGGGCCCCACATCTTAAAATTTGACTACCTACCAGTAGTTCCAAGTTGGGAATGAAAGCTTTAACCCAAGGTTCTTTGGAAGACAATTAAGATATCAACTATAGCAGTTAGTGCAGATAAAATATGGAAAGAGCTTTTACTGTGGTTTCCAAGAAAAGGAGGCAGGATAAGCAATATTTGAATTGGCTGATTGAAAAACTTCAGGTGGTTTGTGGAATTGGGTTTTGTCCCATGTTCTCTGGTACTTGAACGTGCAGTGATTAGGGAAGGAAAACATTAGCACTGAGTAAAATAATCTAATAAAGAGAGTGGTTTGTTAATGGGCTCCGTGTTGTTTGGTTGTTTGGTTGTTTGATTGTTGTTGTTTGGTTGACATATGAGAAATATGCTCATAGACAAGTCATTTGCTATTTCTAGGAATTGGCCAGCCTTAGAAGAGGCAGTCTTTCCAGTGCCTGCAAGGTCTAGATTTCAAAACAATATATATATATATATTATTTACTATATATATATAGTAAATAAAAATGTATATATATATACATATATACAAATATATATGTATATATATATATATATATAGTAAATAAAAATGCACAATTAATATTTCATCTCTTTTTTTCTAACCCATAGGTCTCAAGAAGCAAACAGTGCTAAGAATTTCATATTAGAAGTATTTTATGTATTTCAAAATTAATTGCATTTTTTCCACAAAGAAAAATTTACTCTAATGTATTTTCTTTCATTTAACAATATATAGGACAAATTTTCATATTGGTACGTCTAAATTTTCTTTTATTAAATTAAGCAGATACAGAAGCCCATTAGACTACTATATTATGAGGTACTTGACAATTTTTTTGCTGCAGGATATTGGATTTATTTCAATCTTTTGTTATCTCAAATAATGCTGCAATTAACCTGATTATCTATATATAATTAATATGTATACAAGGATATATAGGAAAAGAGAAGATTACTGATTCAAATGATCATGCATTTAGAATGATATTATTTGTCTTATATGGAATTTAGGAGAATTTGTACTCCCACCAACACTATTTATGCAAACCAGTTTCCCTCACACTCAAGGTCACTATAAAAACATTTATCAAGAAGAGCTTTGTAATGTGTTGAACAACTAATAATAAAAAAAATTTAAAAATTTTATTCATATGTGTATGCATATTCATCTGTTTATGTATTTATATATACAAAACACATGTGCATATACTTAATATATTATTTTGTGATATTTTATTTAAAATGTTTATAGTTATATTTCAAATATTTTTCCTAATTTATTATTGCTCTTTTATGATTTTATATCAATATTCTACTAATTTTATAAAGTGTTTTTAGAACTTTTCTCTTTTTACCTTTTTCTGAATACCTAATAAAAATCATCTGTTTCTTGAATGTATGGTATAACTGGAGTCTCAAATTGTTGTGCCTTGTTTCTTTAGTAAACAAATTATTATTTGTAGATCTCATCAATGATTTGTATCTATTTTGTATTCTAGAATTTACAGATGGTTTTTATTTAAGAAAGATTTAATGATGTTAATAGCAAAAGTTTAGAATTACTTGAAGAGTTCATTTATTTTATTTACAAAAAAAAATTGTGCTTCAATTTAAAATGACTTGTACAAATATTAATACATTATAATTCTCTCAAAAAAATCCCTAATTCATCAATATTCCACAAAAATGTTAGCATTGAACATCTACAAGTGCCACGAACTTTAAAATAGTAGTATATTTTTCTTGCAGTTCTCTTTGATATATTTTGTATGCAATCAATTTAACAGTGTTTCAGAGATAAATGACACAACTGAGGTAGTTTGTCTCTGTCAAAAATATTTTAGAAAATTTAAAAAACAACAACAATGAAAATCCAGTATGTCAAAAATAAGCATTTTCTAATTCAATGTGGTTAGACTTATGATCCTTCCCTAGCTAGCTTTGGTCATTAAGCTTTTTTATTCTGTTACTGAAAGCTCTCCCAGGGACCCGCTGGATCTTGACTGGCTGGGTTCAGCTTCCTGCCATATATGAAATAGACAAAAGATGGGAAAATAAGCAAAGTGCATAAACTTCAATATTTATTTTTTGGTCTTATATTGATGGAGTATCAGTTGGGGGTCCGGGTTCTTAGCATCCTAAACAAATAATTGAAACTGATTGAGACACACAAAAGCAACAGAACACAGATTTATTGAAAGTGAAAGTAATATTTCTTCATAAAATAGAGCCCAGCGGGCTGATGGAGAGAGAGTGGCCCAAGGCTCCTGATGTCTAGGTATGTCTCATCTTCTATGCTGATCTGTGCCTCATTCCCCTCCCTGCAAACCTGATTGAATACATAGCCCTATTTGCTCCCATTTGTTAGTGTATTTTATCTAATTAGAACATGGAACTTCTGGCAGAAGTTGATTTGGTATTAAGCCCTAGGTGGTGGGAGTTGCCATGGTAATAGGACTTAGCCTAAACAGGGACATAATGACTCATCTTTCTATCATGTACTCCAGCTGGAATTTTTCTTGTACCCTGCCTGGACCATCTTGACATCTGTACACTCCTACCCCATTTTATCTATTTCTTATGCAGGTAGGTGGTAGAATTAAGCCAACAAGATCCAGGAAGCATCCTTGGGAAAGGCTGTCGGCTCAAGAAAAAAATCTGCATCCCCTGTGGAGTGTGCTCATCATTATCTTCACCCAATTTTGTTCTGAAGCTTAAGCCCTCAATTTTGCTCATAAGTCTGCCACTTATTGCAGATGAGAGACAGCAAGAAAGACTAATACTATCCTTCTGTAATTCCTTGGTCCCTATTTTAATAAGTGGGTCTTCTCTTCACTGGAGGTGCATTGACATAATAATAACTTAACCCATTAAAATTTCATAGAGTTCACAAGATGTTTTACACAATAAAAAAAGTAACATCATACCATATTTTTCACAAATTGAAACAAAAGCATTTTTTCCTAATATTTTTTAAATGCCGATACTTGTACTACTGACATCTATTTAGAAGTAGTGTAATGTCAGAAGGGTGTCAATTATTTTTTTTATTTTAAATTGTGTGGTTCCATTTTTACACATAGAAAGTGACACTCAGAGGCTTACAAAACAGCCATTTAATCAAAGACTATAATTCATTCATGAGATAGCCAGTATTTTTCAAAATATACCATTATTGAGTTTAGTAGTATTTATCAGCAAATATCCACTGGGAAAATTCTTTCTCTTTCTTAAAGTTCTATTATATTTATTGCCTCTGTACACCAAGACCAACCAAAAGAATAGTAAGAACACAAGAGATATGATTAAGCTTTATATTTGAATTCCTTTACTTCTCAAAACCTATTCCAGTGAATGACATGATATTTGTGGAAAGTTAATAGTTACAGATTTTTATTTAATGTGATGTGTCATAATTTACTTTTTGATGCTGAAATTAGTTTTCCTAAGCAATGTGCATTTAGTAAGATATAAAAAGCAAACACACTGCATTGGAGGTAATATGTGGGTAAACTGTGAGTTAATTCTATAGCCATGCCAGAGAACATTAATGAATATTTTCATAGTGTTGAAATTTTAAATGAAGAAAAAAATGTTGTTATATCAGTAACATAAATTCACTCGTTTGGTTTAATAAGAAAAGCTAAGATTCAAAAAAAAATGGGGCAAGGAATTATCTCTTTATGGGAACATTTTTCTTTTTTGCAATGGTTTTCAAATGCCAAATTTCCAGGGATGTTTGCAGGCTTAATTTAGGGGACAAGTATTTAATACTCTAATTGGTTAATTGCACCCATTATTACTCAGCAAATAAAATCATATTACCATAAACAAGCAAGAAAGCAACACTGAAATGACCTCCTACAATGGAAATGACATTTTGTTATTTTAATAAGCGGATATTAGAATAATCCTTTTCCCCCTTCATTTCCACTAGCACAAAGCTTTTCTTTTGCAAAGGTCACAACTAAAAGATACAATTTGGCTTCAACTCTAATACCAATGGATACCACTTCAGTGGCTTTTAACAGAGCAGAATTGGCTAGAACAGAATGAGTGAAAGTCTCTTAGGGTATTTGTATATTCAGAACCACTGAGCCATGAAGCCAAATGTGGTGCCACTTTCCTATTAGATTAAAAAAAATAGCAACAACGATAAAAAGACAACAAAAACCTTTTATAACTTGCCTTCAAATTTGCTTTCTGATTCTTATTCAATTTATATGTTTGTTAATTATTTAATTGCTTAAATGAGTAAAAGCCCATTATTCCTTACCTCACTAAGCTATAAATCATAAAATTATATAATTTTCATTGATCTTCATACATAATCATTGTGTTGAAACCATTTTCTTCAGGGCAATAGAAACTGATTCTTAGAGATAGGCAGGGATTTGCCCAATGTCTAACAGATGAGATTCTAAAATCCTGATAGATTCTGTATCCTTTCTCTTGATCATTCAGGCCCTTAAATTCCCTCTGTGGTTCTGATATGCAGTTCCACATCCTTAGAGCTCACCCTGTCCTTTTCACCTTGGCTTTATAATTCAGAACATATCAAAAGTCTTTTTTTTTGTATTACTGACATACATGACAATAGTGGAATGCATTACAATCATAATTATCCATTCACAGAACAATTTTTCATAACTCTGTATATGTTCACGCCAAATTATGCCATTATACAGGAGCTCTCATTATTTGTTTTTGCATTACAATTCTTAATACACCTTTATACCACAATTTATCATATCTCTGTTTGTATATAAGGTATGTTGACAACAAATTCACATCTTCATACATGTGTTTTGTATAATGATGAGAATCTCCTTCCACCATCCATGCTCAAGTGTCTTTTTAAAGGAAAGTCTTTGTCACCTGTCCTCTAATTCTACATCCCCATAGTTCATTGTTTTTTAGCTTTTGAAATTTAATGGGTTCTCTTTAATTATAGATGTTTTTTGTGTGTGTGTGTGTGTGTGTACTTGCCTGAACTCTTCTTTTTTACCCTCTGATTCGTGTCTTCATGAAAAGTAATTTTTCTGTTAGTTTGCCAAGGTGTTGGGGGAAGGGGGAGAGAGAAAGTGAGATTTAAAGGTAGAACATAGATTCTCTCCTTAGCTAAAATGATAAACATAAACGAAAAGTGAAGCAGTTCAGTATGTTCCATAATACCACATAATCACATCATTTTCAAGACTGGTTTGCTTCTCCATTGTCAAAAGTTAAAAATAGAAGTAAAGAAATTTTTCATGCAAGTTAAATAGTCAATAAAGACTTTATAATGGACTATTGCAATAGAGTGGAGAGTCTGAATTCAACTCTGTTGAAACAAAAGATAAGAGATAATTTAATTGTTGTGGTAAGCTAGTGTTAAAGTAGGAAGTGGGAAAGTTGATCAAGATCACCTGATGATTTTATCACCAAGAAGTTATTTTCTGAGTTAGGTTCCCATTGTCTCTTAGAAAATGGGAGTCAGGGGCACTATTTTTCTTGCTGACTTCTTTTCAAAGAATTGGCACATGGGTTTTTCAGAAATATATCCCTGGGTTGTAAAACTTTAAAGAGGCAGAGAAAATAAATAAATTACAATTCAATGAAAAAGAAAATAAATATTTATAATTCCAAGTTTTCTAAAGTAAATGCAGTAAAAGAATTTATAGGCAGTAAGAAAATCATCTGTAGTTGATAATTTTAGTCAAGTTGATGAGAATGAGAGGCCCTCTCATTCACCATCTAGTATATTATATTTACTGTAGTGCTATGTAATTTATCATTTAAACAGAATCTGATACAATGTTCTTCTATGGTTGGTTAACTGATCAACCAAATTATTTCACTAAAAACTTGATTTTTTTTCCCCTCAAGTCCTACTCCGCTATTGCCTCCATGTGTGCCAAGTTCTCATATTCACAAAATTGGTACCAAATTTTCAGTTTTTTCTAAAAAACTAATATATTCATGTAATATATGTATTATGGTAAAGTGCTAGCAATTTATATCAGCTGAGGTTAAACATATATATCCTCAGTTTACATATTCTTTCACATTCTACATTCTCAGAATCTGCGTGTGTTTGTGTGTGTGTGTGTGTGTGTGTATCAGAGAAATTTTTTCTACCAAACAACTGTTAAGAGCTGGAGTTTTTATTGTGATATTTGATTTTAGTTAGTAATGTTCAATAATTGGATTAGGATAATTCAGAGAATGAGTTCTGAAAAGAGCATATTAAAATAAATCATCTTTCTAAATTTATCAGTTTTTTTCAAATATATACATAATAAAAATCCAGTTTCTACATTTAGTGTGACAGAGAAGCCATTAGGAATAACTCAGTTCTGTTCTCCTCCCCCCAAATACACTTTTCTTGCCATATTAAATATGAAAAAACTACTACTCTGTGCAATTGTTTGTTTTTTCCAAATGTTACATTTAGAAAAGTCTTCTGTGATTATAATTGAAATTGCGTTGAACTTAAAATGATTATTGGAGGAGGAGGAGAATGAACACGCTAAAATCTCTGAATTTCCTCCCAGAACACTTAGAAAAAAATCATTTCATTCTGTAAGGGCTCTAATTGATATCATTCTTCAAAAAATTCATCCATGTATTGAGTTTATTTAGAAGCATCTTGCATTTTATTATTATTGCAAATAAGATCATTTATTTTTATTAAAAACAAGCAATACTTGGTTTTTATTTATCTCTACCTTTATTATTATAATGTTTGTTTATTTCATTTTTAAAATTTTACTGCTATTAAGGTTGAAGGGATCTTATGTTAATTTTACATCTAATAATTTTCAGAGCTCAGTAATTAATTCTAATATTTTTCTACTGATTTTCTTTTACTTTTTTTTTTGAAGTCTTTTTCAAAGACTGATAGTGTTGCTTCCATGTTTAATGTTTATATATTTTTGTACTTTTATTACTGCTTTGGCTTTTTCCAATCATTGTTGAATTGATTTGGTGATTATTAATTTTTTTTTCTGTTTTGTTCCTGGTATTGAAATAGAAGTGTTGAATATGATGTTTGCAAAAAAAAAAAAAAAAACAATTAAAGGTATTCTTAACAAGTTGAAGCAGTTTCTTTTTTGTTTGCTATTTTATCTCGAATCAGAATTAAGTTTATATGCTTCTCTTATTAATTTCTTGATTGAATTGTAAAGTGCATATAATCCCAGTCCTGTAATTATCACTTAGATCATAGAAAATTTACTGTATCCACAAAAGAAACCACTCACTTTGTTCTCCCCTCCCTTTCACACAATAATGCTGACTGCTGTCACCTTCTAAAACATATGTCAGTACTGCCTGTTTCTTAACTTTATATAAGTGGGAATACTTCAGAAGTCATCTTCTTCTTTAAGAATATTTTATTCAGATATTCATTATAATATATACATTGTATTGAGTAGTAGTAGTTATTTCAATAATTGTGGTCCCTGATAGTTTTCAGTGGTTTGAATGTTATGCATGTATCCATTCCAGTGATGATGAATATTGTTGTTTTTCTCCAGTTTTTATATCATGAATTGTACTTCTCTGCATTCCTGTGTATTTTTTATTGTAGAGAATACATGTGAAAATATAATGAATATGTATCTAAGAATAGAATTGTTGAAGAAAACATATGTACATATTCAACTTCCTTGGATATTACCAAATAGCGTTCCAAAGTGTTTGTCCCAAATTAAATCAGCTCTATGTGAGTAAAGATAGATTTATATTTTCAAAAAAAATCAGTATCTATATTTTTGTCTGTCGTTTTAGACATTCCAATAAACCTCCTGTGGTGGTCTTTTTGGGGGGGCATGGGGGAAACCAAGGATTGAACCCAAGGATGCTTAACCACTGAGGTGCTTAACCACTGAGCAACATCCCCAAACTTTCTTTTGTAATTTATTTAGAGACAGGATCTCACTGAATTGCTTATGAACTCTCTAAGTTGCTGAGGCTGGCTTTGAACTCTTGATGCCCCTGCTTCAGTGTCCCAAGCCACTGGGATTACTGGTGCACTACCGCACTCGGCTGCCTGTGATGGTCTTTAATTGTGGTTTTAATTTATGCTTCTATGATGACTGAGGACTATTGGCAAATTGCACATCATCACTTGTAAAGTTGCTCTTTCAGATTTTACTCATAGTTTTAATGAGTCTCTGAAACTTTTTATTTTTTATTTTTTGTAGAACATTGTATATTTTATGTGAATTACTTTGATGGATATATGTACTACAAAATACCTTCATCTACTACGCTTTGACTTTATTTTTTAAATGGCACTTTAGAAAATGAATATGATATTTATATAGCATAATTTTCTATATGTCTCCTGTTTTAGTGCCTTTCCAATTCTGTTTAACACATTTCTATCTACCCCAATTTTGGAGATATTCTTCTCTCTTGTATGAAAAAAAATCATCTACCTTTGACATTTAGTTTCAGGTTTATAGTTCCTCCAGTATTGATTTTTGTCTATGGAACTCTATTAGTTTACTGTGACTTTAGTAACAAATTGTCATAAAGTAAATGGCTTAAAACAACACAAATTTATTATTTTACAAGTTCTATAGTTCAGAAATCTAACACAGATCTCACTGGATTAAAAGCAGCACGTCAACATCACTTGATTATTTTCTGGTTTCACTGATGGGAATCTATTTCCTTGTCTTTTCCAGAAACTAGAATCTATCTTCATTTATTGGTTCTTGACAACTTCCATCTTCAACAAAGGCAACCCATGTCTTTGTATTAATCACTCTCTGTCCTTCCATTTTTACAAACCCTTAGGATTACATTGGGCCCAACCAGATCACACAGTATGTCTCCATTTTAAACAAACTGAATTTAATCAGCAACTTTAATTTTCCTTTTTTAATGTAAGGTAAGGCATTCTGGGGTTTAGGAAGTAGGACACTGGCATCATTGAACATTGATTTTCTGCCTACCATAGATATGAAAGAAAATTTAAATTTCATGTCTATTATTAAATTCCATCAAATATCACTTAATAAAGATCCACTACTTATGTCAAAAAATCACATATTTCAGTCTTCTTCTGAACCTTCTTTTTGGTTCCTACTGTCTTTTCCTGTGTTGACAACATTTTACTTTAATTTCATTTCAATGATTTTTATATCTAGTAATCCTGTAGATGAGTTATTTTTCTTCAAGATTGCTTGGGTTACTCTTGATTCTTTAAATTATTAGAAATATTTTAGAATGATATTTCCCATTTCCAAATGGCCAGGATTTTTATGTCAGTTGCTTTATATACCAAGGAAATATGCCCTTTGTATAATGCTTATATATTTATACCTTCTTACCAAATTGTCAAAAATATTTTTAATTTTCTAGAGACCTGCAAGTTTTTGTTGATTTACTCATATTTGTTTGATGTTTTGTGATTCCACATTAATTTTATTTTGTGTTCTAATTTTTATTTATTCTTTGTTGCTGATACATAAAAGGTAATTAGTTTTCTCCATTGATCCTTACTCAACGACCTGGCTATATTGAAATACATCAATTCATAGTTGGCCAATGTACAGCCAAAAATTCTGTTCTATTTTTAAGAACTTTTCAACTAAACTTTGTAGGCTTTTACCTTGGGAAGAATGGTAACTGAGCATGTGAAAATACAATCAATTCTCAAATACTCAATGTGAAAATTCTCCCCTATCAGTTTCCTCATGCTCAGATAAATCCTGGGTTTTCAACATTAAATAAAAGCCCAGAGTAAACAAATATACCCCGGAGAACAGTTACTTCAGAAGATCAGTTGATATCTGTAATATATCTTTCTCCACAATCTTAGCTCTTTGTATTTCAGTTTAGTAATTTACTAGCTCTCTAAGTTCTTAAATAGAAGATTTTTGTATGCTATCAGATGTTTATAATTTTACCTGGTCTGTTCTTTACCTATATGGAAGTGATTATTGGATATTAGATTTTATCAGTTGTTTATGCAACTATGTTGAAAAAATATACTTAGTCTTCCTAAATTAAAATTCTAATATTAAGTTAGAATTTTCCCTGATTAACACATTTGGTTAATATACAGTAAAATTTACCTTCATGGTTTACTTTCTTCTGTATTTATTTGTTTGACTTTGTTTCAAATATGAAATAGATCTATTAATTCAATTGTAATTACCATTTAGAAACAGCCCCCAAAATATCAAAATACTGAATGGATAGTGAATGTTATATCTCAAGTTCAGTTTGAATATCAAATGTAATCATATATGGAAAATTCTCTTTTATTGTTATAGGTATCTTAAAGTAAAAGAATAAAATAAAGATTGCTAAGACAAAACAAGAAAGTGAGAAGCACTGTAATTGATTGACACCCCAAAACTTTAGCCTGAACAGCAGTAAATCTATATGTAATGCTTGCAGGATTCTTTGGAAATAAGACTTTTAAACCAAAAATCCTCTTGTAAATGTGTTTTCTCTGAATGCTTTCTTTGTTCTATCAAATAAAATTCCCCATAATATAGGAATGCTTGCTGCCTAATCCCAAACTAACAATTGCATGATCAGAGAGGGAAGAAGCTTTCCTCTGCCAGTGCCTATAAAAAAAAATAAAATATAGTGATAGGGAGGATGCTTATTGCAGCAGCCCTATTATCTGAAGAAGAACAAAATTTGTTTGTAGAGGGCACGGATGTTGTTCATGGTTCAATTCTTGACTACCATGCACTAGGTGCTGGGGTTGAGCTCCAGCAGCACAAAACAGACAAAGAAAACAAAAGAACAACAAAAAATATATTGTAGAAAACCAAACAACAACAAAAACAAAAACCACCACCACCAACAACAACAAAATCCCCAAAACCAATACTTAATGTCTGCCACATACCAAATATTCAGTATATATTAGATTATATTATTTTTGCCCACAGTTAGGTATGGGATCAATGCCATAATGCATATTGTCAACATCGTCTGGCATCCGAAGATGTAAATTTTTATCCCAGGTTCCAGTGTAGATTTCTAGTTAATCGATTTGTTCCTCCAAGTCTCAAAGTCTTTTTTTAGGACATTCATGAGGATGCCACACTAGCTCTGTGTATTTTTGCCTTGAAAAAATTAGATAAAATTTTGGTTCTAGAGTCTATTATAACATGTGGCCTATGATAGATAATCAATAAATGCCAGTTCCTTTCCCTCTCCTCCATGTAAGGTTGTTGTTTTCAGCCCAATTCTGGTAATAGCTGTGAGACCATAGAGAATCATTGACCCTCTCTCTGTCGAAGCACCCTGCCCATTACTTTGATAAGTAATGCCTAATTATTTCCTAATAAAAATACTGTTTAGAGGAGCAAAGAAAAACACAAGATGATAATGCTCTGAGGAGAATCTACACTTAATATTTCAACATAAGGAATTATTAAGATAGATAAAAAAGTTTCACTATTTCACTTACAAAAATTAATGACTCTGTCACTGCCTGTAAATGAAAAACCATAAAACAGATGATGTCAAATGACATGATAGCACCTGGTTATACCTTCAGTTAATAACAAACTGCAATGTTATTGTACAATTATTTATGCTTCCTAAGTGAATGTTTATCATGATTAAAATGGCAAGGTAAAGAATAAAAATGCCTTGAAATCAGTATATCTTAGAGAAAATCAGCAGATATTTTCTGTGCTGGACTCAGGAAAATCTGTCTCCTAAAAATGAAGTGTGTTTGCTGTTTTTTGAATATAGTTAAGCTCTTCACTCGTTTCAAAAACCTATTCACATGGCAAATTCTTAACATTTTTGTTTTCATAATTTTTTATATGAAAACTTACAGAACTTTAGTAATTATTCCAAAACAAGCCCCCCTCCACTTTCATAATCAGTGTGTCTGTCACAATGAAAGAAGTTCTAGATATGGAACAGTAATAGGGATTGAAAGAGTAGTTAGGTTTGCCAGGGGGGAGGAGAACTTTCTGCCAGATTGAAGATGCAATTATAATCATAGGAACTAGTATTTCCAATCTCTATGAGATTCTTAAAGTAAAATATTCAAGATCACTTGTCATAATGAAGTGTTATTAAATAACACTGTCAGAGAACATTTGGGAGAATTTTCTAGGAGGTGAAAAGGTGTTAAAGAAATTACTCGATGAGTGATGAGATTTTTGAAAGAAATTGATATTTGGTACAGGAAATTATATGGCCTGATTTGGCCAACCCTGGTGGAAAAATAAGTTTTCAAATACATTGCATGATTTGAGTTTATGAACATTCCTTCAGTCAGTCATTACTGCTCACTGATCCAAGGACCCCATCCCACCTGCTGTATGCACCTGGAGTTCCACATGTTGATTAATCCTGATCCTCTTCCTCCTCCTCCCCATCCCTTGGGGGACACTGCTCCTGAAAATACTGAAAAACCAGGACAATGTATGAAATGAACAGAACAAATTCCTATTCATTTCCTAGTTTCAAAAGCCCATTTAATAAAGCACTTTCAAATGGAGAATATATTAAACTGATTAAAAAAAAAAACCCAGCTACCATGCTTGATCTTATTTATACTATAAGAATTTTTACCGGCCTCTTCTTTCTGAGAGTAAACAAATGAGAAAAAAGTTTGTCCACACCTGGCCACAAGTTTATTCTTTGTACTTCTTTGCATTTTTGAAAAGTTTTTATTTAGTCTTTTTGTGGTTTTTAGTACTTCTAATATATATTAGAGTATATATAGTATATTATATATACTAAATTATATATATAATTTATTGGTTCTATGAATGGAACTCAGTCCTTCACACCTGTGAGGCAAGTGCTCTTCCACTGAGCTATATTCCCAGTTCTTAACGGAATTGTTTTTTTTTTCTTTTTTTAATTAAAACTTTTATTTCGAGAGAAATACAAATTTAGAAATAGTTAAAATAAATAATACAGACAGATCCGATTATTTTCTAGTTTTTCCCTAAGGTAATTTTGTGAAAACTGTACAGCAACATGAAAACTATTGGCATCGATACAGTGAAGATTCAGAACATTTCTTTCACCAGAACAGTCCCTCATGTTGCCCTATGGTAGCCTCCCCCACTTTCTTCACACTCCTACTCCCTGTTTAACCCCTGACAAGAACTAATCTGTTCTCCATATCTATTTTGTCATGTTAAGAAAATCATGCAAATGAAATTATACAATATGCAAACTTTTGGAATTTGCTTTTTGCACTCAGCATAATACTTTGCAGATGTGTCCAAGTATTTTATATGTTTCTTTTTGTCAGTGAGTTAGTATGCCATGGTATAAAGCTACCAGTTGGGCTTTTAGGAATAAAAAGCTCCTGTAAGCATTTGAGCACATATTTTTCTGTGAACATACGTCTTCATTTATCTGCAGTAAATGTTTAGGAGTGCAGTGTTGGGATCAGATCGGTAGCTTTTTAGCAAACTATGTATTTTCCAGAGTAGTTATGTTAGTTCATATTCACATCAGTAATGTGTAAGTGACCTAGCTTCTCTCTGTCCTGCTAGGGTTAGAGTTCTGTGATTTCTTTCTTTCTTCTTCTTCTTTTTTTTTTTCTATTTTAGCAATTCTGAGAGTCATGTTGTGACATCTCATTATATTTTCATTTATCTTTTCCTAATATTTAATGATGTTAAATATTCCATGTATTTAATTGATATCTGTATGAAGGAGCCACATCCCCCAGCCCTATTTTATATTCTATTTAGAGACAAGGTCTCACTGAGTTGCTTAGAACCTGGCCATTGTTGAGGCTGGCTTTGAACTCACAATTCTCCTGTCTCAGCCTCCCAAGTTCTGGGATTACAGGCATGGGGCACTGCACTCCGCCTGGGGAATATACTTGGTAGCATCTCTCACTTTCACTTTGGTTTTTTATCTCCCTCCCCTTTTTTTTCTAATTCTCTTTTGTATCTTTGTATTGACAATCAAAGACCAGTAGAACTATAGTTACAGTACTAGGAGAATACTTGTATCTTTTCACCACAGCTCCGATTCCCATGATTCACAAAATACTCACATAATATTTATAAAATCCAGTTCACATTTGGGAGTGGCTAGCTGGTAACAATATATCAAAAAGATCTATTACTTGGAAGCAGCTGAAGATTGATGTTCCTCCAGTTTGACAATAAGTATCCATGGTCCATTTTAAGTGCAGTATCTAAAGTGCAGATACTTTAGAGCTATGAAATATTTACAAAGGAATACCTCTAAATTACAATTTTAAATAGCTGCATCAAGTATGTTTCAAAAGACCTTCTGACTTTTAGAGTTAGTTTATCATTATTTGCTTCATTCAAAGGCATAACTTAAAGGTCCCTATTGGAAGTTGCAGAAGTTGTGCTTATTCCTGTAAAGATGATGGCCGGATGGGTAATTGCTCTTCAGAGACAAGACTGGAGAAATAATAAATACCAAAATCCTGCAAGTCCTAGGTAAGATCAAAACCTAAAACATCTTTTGAAATAAGAAAATTAATTGATTACAGATGCTTTTAAAGCCTGTTTTAAAATGATCTTTTCATTGTTTCTCTTAGTTTCTCATCTCTCCTTACTACTTCCATCCACTTTAGTATCATACATGCAGTGATGATACCAAATCTGTCTAAAAAACTTCTAGATATTTAAAACTGAGAGGGAAAAAGAACATCACCAAAACTTGGTTCTCTATATTTGTTGGCTTTTTTAATGACTGTAAAGACAAGTGAAAAACAGAAGTGCCCATTTAGTTTATATCTGGAGAATCAAAGGATTTTAAAGAGGTTAAGTAATTTGTTCATAGGCACATTCAGGAAAAGAGGAAAGCCATTATATAAATTCAGATCCATTTACAAAATCTGTTTTGAAAGTGTGTTACCTGGGTGCCCTGACCCAGGAAACAAATTCGGGGTTCAGCAGGTGGAAGAGGACGGAAGACCCCCTTAGGAGAGTAGACACACTTTATTCAGAGGTGGTAACATCCTCCAGCTTCAGATTTAGCTCTCAACCAATTTCTATTTTAGCACTCATTTGCCCCCATTTTGTCCCCGTTAGCCCTCATCAACCCCAATTAGTCCTCCAGTCTTTTCCATAAGCCCGTTTTATATGCAGGACAAATAAAGAAGGCAACTGCAAATAGGTTACATAAGGAGGCAGTTGCTCACAAGTTAAGGCTTATGACCTTGAACATATCTGCTGAATTAGTGTTTCTGCCTTGATTAATCATAACAGCTGGTTCCCAGCCTTGGCTTCACACTAAATATATAACACAGCCTGCTGGAAATCTCACCAAGGGAGCCTAACTTTTGCCATTTGGGGCCTACCCTAACAGAGTGCTACGTTGTATCTTCCTAAGAGGATGAGAGTGATCTAAGTTCCCACCCTTTAGATCACTCCCATCCTCAACAGTTTTAGAAGAAATTGATTGGTGGTTTATATGTTTCAGTATTTCTGTTTAATCCCTAGCCTTTTTCTGGAGTTCTCTAATTTCCTTTTAGACAAAAATATATGTAAAGAACCCGCACAGGATAAGACATGCATTCATTTTATCTTAGATATTAACAAGGATAAAGAACTTAATTTCCAAATAAAATTTAAGTTGCTATATAATTTCAATAACTGAATCTCGTTATTCCTTCCTCATTCAATGTATATTTTTTATTCATTCATATTGAGTTTTAAAAGAGGTACACCTTACAAACCTTGCATTTTACATGGCTATACAAAATATGGTGATAAAATTGGTCAATTTGATCAGAATCTTAACATTACAGCTTTGGCCACCTTATTCCAGGAAAAAAATTTTAATAATGTGAGTGAGAGATTACTCTATTCAACTGAATACATATTTAATTTCAAATAATGTGGCTGTAGTTCAGAAAAAAAGAAAGTTGTGCTGTCTTCCACAAGAAAAAAAATACCATATAGTATATTAGGATGATAAGATATTATATTAAGTGTTATGAAAAAGTGTTTCGATCTTCCAATGAAATATATTTATTCGATGGGTAATGGAGAGGGAGGAGACAGGAAGTTTCCATAAAGGAGATATCTGAGGAGGGACTTGATGGATGGGTTGACTTAGTCTGTTTAGGGTGAAGTATCAAAACACCATATGTGGAATGGGTTTAACTATAGTCATTTATTTTCTCACAGTTATGAAGACTGGAAGTCCAAGATCAGGTGCCAGTATAGTTAGGACCTTGTATGGGATTTCTTCTGGGTTGCAGACTGTTGACTTCCAATGATTTCCTTTATGTGGTCTTTCACCTGTGCATGAAAAAATGCTATAGAAAGAAGGCCATGGAAAGAAAGCAAAATGTGTGAATCTCTTTAGTTCATGTATTGGAGATTTATCATAACAATACATATATTAGTAGAGAAATTTGTAATCTAGCAAATTTTGCAAGACTTCTGGAATTGTTGTATTGTTAGGATTCTTCATACTGGACAATTCATGATCTAAGGCTATGCCAAGAAGTCAAGATGTCTCCTAGCCTCGGGCACATCAAGAATTTGTTGATATTCATTATAGATTTCCACATTAAAATGACACAGGCATGCTAATAATGCATGTCTTCTTGCAGTTTTTTTTTTTCTTCAGTTCTCACTGAAGACTAATAATCCTCTCTCAGTACCTAAATATTGAATTCCAGAGTGAAAAAATGTCGGGGGATTATATTGTACTCCATCTACCTTACTTTCACTCCTGCCTTGCAGAACACCAGCAAGCAATATATCAGGATCGTTTTTGACCAAGACTAAAATAATTTGGAAAAATAATTACTTAAGCAAGATAGAACTATATCCCCTTCACTTTAAAGGAGTTTGGATGTTAACCAACCTATAAGATGTTCCAAGGATGCAGTATCCTTCTCAATATGACTTCATTTCTTAAGGTCACATCATAGATGTAGTACTTCAGTGATTAAAATTACTTCTCAGGCATTAAGGGGAGGGAGAGAGAGGAGAATAAAGGGAACCATCATAAGTAGAATAAGTTCCATGCATCTTTATCTTCTAACTAGTTAGAACCTAGTCGTGATGCCAAGACTCAAAAATAAATTTGATTACTTAGCAGGGTAGAAATATTCCCAATTAAAAAGAAAAAGAAGAAAGAATTATAATTTGAAAGCTAAATAGTAGTTTCTTGCCAAATTTTGTAATAGCTTGACCATCTTCCAGGTTAAATGCATATCATTGAGCTAGGCAACATGTCTATGTTGAGGAAAACATAGAAGGAAAAAGGAGGAGTTAGAGTAGAAAAAGGAGGAAGGGAAGAGGAGTAAGAGAGAACAAAATACAGCAGATTTTGAATATAGTAACCTCCGCAGTGCCAGGAAATTGATAAGATCAATTTTATTCTCATTAAGTTTTTACCAATGATGGACACAAGTGCTCATAACCCTGTTTCTGAAAAGCAAATAAAATTACTTACTGCAAACTAGGCTATGATAAATATTATAATAGTAATTTGGAGACTTTCCAATTATAGCCTATTTCCCAAAGGGGACAGATAGCCTGTTATAGTGTGGGTAGCACAGAATTGCTCTTTTGTTCCAGCCTTCAGCTTTTCCTGCACTCTCACCCTGAAATCATGCTTACTGAAAAATCCTACACTCTTTTGCAAATGGCAAATGATACTTTGTAGAAGGTTTTAGCCTCTTTACTTTCCAGTACCTACTTCTGCTTCACAATGATATGATGGGGGTCAGAGCCATGAGTCATCTCTTCCCTCAAATGAGCAAATAGGGAAAGAGAGTTTCTTACATGACAATTTAGGAGCTGTTTGCCCTTTCTTATCAAGGAGCTCCAGGCACAGAGGTCAATAGTCTAGTCAGACTAGAGTGGGTACATACCAAATTCACTTGGGCAACACTGAAATTTAGAAACATCATTTCCATAAGTGAGTTACATTGGTGGCTGACCAGAAAAAAAAGGAGCATTTGGAAGAAACTTCTGAATATCCTGGTGAATTTACATTCAGAGTTTTTAACTGGTGATTTATATTTATCTTAAATGTAACACTTTTTATGTTTCACACACTCCTAAACATACAATTGCACATACTCATTGCCCCTTCCAAACTGCCACTCTTGCCAAACATAAACTGCCCACTACTATTGGAGTACTTCCAGAGTTACCAAAAATGATGAGTCCTCTGTGTCCACTCTTAGTCATGTTAATCCTCCTCTGATTAAAGCTCTTCAGAAACTTACTATGTCTTAGCCATATACTCAAGGACTTAATGATAAAACAACTCACATTCTCAACAAAAGTGCATGGGAATTTATTTCTTCCTACTTTACTATGACTAGTGATCTCTTATCAGTTTTCCCACATTCCAATAGGTATGAAGTAATAACTTTTAGTGGTTATGATTTGTCTTTCCCTGGTGTTTCGTGATTTTTAGATAGTTTCATCTACTTATTGGCCATTTTTTTAAAACATTTCCTTTGGAAAATTTTCCATTCAGCAACTCTGTACATTTATAAATCTTTATTTTTCTTTTGAGTTTAGTGTTTTTCCTATGTATTTTGCATATATGGGTAGGAAATATATTCTCTTCTTTGCTCACATTTTATGGTTTGTTGACTATTTTCTTTGCCATGCAGAGAACTTTTAATATTTTTGATATAGTCCCCCTTGTTCACTTTTGCCTTTGTTGTCTGTGACTTTAAAGGGCATATTCAAATATCTATTGCCAAAACCAATGTCAAGGAATGTTTCTAAAAGTCCTAGTTTGAGGTATACATTTAATACCTTAGTTCTTTTTGAGTTAATGATGGTATAATATAGGACCAGGATCCAAGTTCATTCTTCTGCATCCATTTTCAACAGCATTATTCATTAAAGATATCCTTCAGTATTGTGGGGTTTTTTTGCCATATATGTCAAAGATTATTAGTTAATCTTTCTGTGGTTAATTTCTCAGTTTTCTGCAGTCTTCTGTTGATATAGATGTTGGTTTTTGCACCAGGAACACATTGTTTTGATTACTCAAGCTTTGTAATATAGTTTGAAATTAGGATAGGTAATGCTTTCCACCTTTTTTCTTCCTCAAAATTTCTTTAGCTATTTGAGCTCTGTTGGAACCTCATACAAATTTTTAGATCATATTTTCTGTTTATATAAAAATATCATTGCAATTTTTATAGGAATTGCATTACTTCTGTAGATTGTTTTGAGATGAATTTGGAACTATTCCTCCTTTTTGAGATAAGAAAAGTTTGAGAATGATTATCATTATTTCTTCTCTAAATGTTTGGTAGAAACTATCTCATCCTGAGCTTTCTTGTTGAGAGGATTTGAATTACCAATTCAATATCTTTATTCATTATCAATCTGTCCATACTTTTTATTTCTTCATGAGTCAGTCTTAATAAGAATTATATTTTGAGTAAATCATCCGTTTCTTTTGGGTTACCCAATTTGTTGGCATAAAATTGTTTCTAGTAGTCTCTTATGATCATCTGAGTTTATGTGGTATCAGTTTTAATTTCATTTTTTATTATTAATTTTATTTGAATTATTTCTCTCTCTCTCTCTCTCTCTCTCTCTCTCTCTCTCTCTCTCTCTCTCTTATTTTATTTTTATTTTTTGGTTAACCTGCATCACAGTTTGTCCATTTTAATTATCTTTTTTTAAAAAAAATAATTTTTAGATTCATTGAACTTTTCTATCATCTTTCTAGTTTCTGTTTTATTTATTTCTGCCCTAATTTGTGTTAATTTCTTCCTTCTGATAAACTTTAGATTAGTTTGTTCTTTTTCCTAGTTTCTTGAGGTATAAAATTAGTTTGTTTAATTTTGAGATCATTCTTTCTCCTTAATATTGGTATTGATGCTATTAGTTTCTCATTCTTTTAACTTATTTTGCTACATTCCAGAAAACTTGCCATGTCTTGCTTGCATTTTCTTTTGTCTCAAGGTATATTCTTTTAAATGTATTTCTTCTTGGACTATTGGTTGTTAATAACTCTTCTATTTAGTTTCCACATATTAGTGATTTTTATGAAATTCTTTCTGCTACTAATTTATAATTTGATACTATTGTGATCTGAAAAGATACTTTATAACATTTTAATTTTAAATTTGTTAAGAGTATTTTTGTGACCAAATTTCGGTGTGCACTTGAAAAAAAATGCCTTAACACTATTGGATGCAATCAATGTTTGGTATATTTGTGTTAAATTCTTTACATTTATAGTGTGCTACAATTCTGTGTTTCCTTATTGGTTTTCTGCCTGGAAAATAACTGTTGAATATTCTCAAATATCCCTGACTCATATTTAATTTTTCTGACGCACTTACCAAGGGCCAAATGCAGGTGGCCTAACCTTCAACATTCATTCTTGCTCATACATGACTAACAAAGATTATTTTTTCTATATTTTTTAAAATTTAGAATAACTACTGTAAATAATATTATTCTCTCAGGCTCTAACGTTGCAATTACCAATAACTAAGAGGATTTAAGTGTGGATAGCAGAATATTCTAATATGTAAATCGAGTCCTTCTGAAGGTGTGAGCAGACTTAAGAGGAGTCATAGAAACAAAAAAGAAAAGAGAGAAATTAATTTATTCAACACTTTTTTAAAAGTTCATCCTCTTTGCCAAGCTTTTGAGAGTCCATAATTCAATAGATGTTCAAAGTCTGCACTATATACAAATAATCCTACTGGTAATTACAAACACTCTGGGCTAGCAATCAAAGGTATTGTTTTTAGGTTAAATTCTGCTGTTGAATAACAATGTGACGTTGAGCAAATCAACTGTCCACTTAGGGACCCTCTTATCTCATCTCTAAAATAAGAATGTGGAACTGAATAAAATTCTTAAGTTTTTTCTTTATCTAAAATTCAGTGATACTAGCTCCTTTATGTGACATTTTGTTATTCATTTGCAAAGCAAGAAGGTTTGCAGTGGTGGCTTACTTCAGTGATGGCAAAAATATGTTTTCAAATATATTGAGTGCTATATAAATGCAAAGCAGTTGCAGGTGGTTTTAGATAATGTTTAATTCTTTGCTGTTAGCTTTCATAAAACCACTACAACATTTCAGCATCAGTTATATTTTCTGATATATATATATATATATATATATATATATATATATATATATATATATTTAAAAATAAAAGAATCTGGCTCATAAACATGTTCTTGTTTTTCCCCAAAAACCAGATTCAAAGTATTTGTTT
This sequence comes from Callospermophilus lateralis, assembly GCF_048772815.1. Lineage (NCBI taxonomy): Eukaryota > Metazoa > Chordata > Mammalia > Rodentia > Sciuridae > Callospermophilus > Callospermophilus lateralis. The sequence continues at coordinate 3,838,792 of NW_027515346.1, read as the reverse complement.
ATCCTGGAAAAAATACTGAAAAAAATGAAAATTGAAATAGGCTAATTGTTCAAATGAATTTATTATAATTTTCTTTTACTTTTTCTTCTTTCAGCTGCCTTAATGAAATCTTGTGGTAACATAAAACAACATTTGGACTTTTATACAATAGACTTCCATACTGTCCAAGCATATTTTATCTATTGGTCTTAAACAAGTTTCCACCTTTCTCCTTCTGTGCCTACATTCTTGGTACCAGTTGATTAATATGATCAGAAACCTGAACTCTCCTTGCAGGGAATGGTAAAATAGACTAAAAATTTATTTGAAAGCCCAATATTACATGTTATGGTGTCTTTTGCACATGTTTTGGTATAAGAATATCTGTTTTTTACTGAAACTCTAAGAAAAGATTTCTGTGATAAGACAGTTTCCTAACATGCCTGAATCACAAAAATCTTACTGGAAAAAAATACTTATAAAATTCAACTACCTCTTTTGTTTTCTGTGATGTTAAAAAATGGTAAGTATCTAGATCAATTGCTATATCATATGTGATTAATACAAAGGGAAGTAACTTCCTAGCTCTATAATTCCAAAGGCCCTTGCAATGTTTCACATTTTTATTATCATTAATAAAAATAGTTAAATATTAATTAAATATTATTATTTTTTTCATATAATTTTTATGCTTCTACTAAGTTTCCAGGAACTAAATATGTTTTGTTTATTGTCATAGCATATGGAACAGTATACAGGACACAGTAGGTTTTAATCTACTAAATGAAAGGGTGGTATATACTTGTGTTAGAGTTAAAGATGTTAAAGATGTTAACAAACATATTGTATAAAATATTTAGAAGTTAGATTTTATGATGACATATGTACATAAAGACAAAAAGTAATGATCAAAAAAGGCAATGTGAATTCCTCCACTATCAATGTTCCATTAGCAATACCATCGTAATTATAGGCTAGTTTCAGAGTTGTTATGTGAAGAAGAATCAAACTAAGTTTAAGAAAGCAGAGCAAGGTTATTTTCTTGTATTCCTCTGTCTCTGCTGATACATAAATTCATTGTATTATTGAGTTTCAGAGCTAGCAGACACCATGAAATCCTCACATTATTATCAGTTTCATCAATATTATTGACCATTCATGCACTGCTGAAGCATTTACATCTAGTGAAAAGAAGCTAGTCAGAGAAAGTCTGTTTCTTTTTTATTTGTCCTTAAGGTTTCACCACTCTTCAAGTTATATTGAAATGATTTTTTACTCTGTATTCATCATATGTTCATGTTTGGGTTTAGACGTCTTTCTATATGTTTAGGATAAGGGCATAAAACAAACTGTCTCTTTAAGAATCTCATGGTCCAGCCAAGTGCAGTGGTACATGCCTCTAATCCCAAAGACTCAGGAAGCTGAGACAGGAGGATCACAATTTCAAAACTAGCTTCAGCAATTTAGGGAAGTTCTAAGCAACTTAGAGATACCCAGTTTCAAAGTAAAACATAAAATGGGCTGGGATGTAGCTCAGTGATTAAGCAACCCTGGGTTCAATTCCTGGTACAAAATGAAAGAAAGAAAGAAAAAAAACTTGAATATTCAGGGAGTTATGACAAGAAATTATATTGTCTTTGGATAAAACTAACCATTTGAAATGTTAGGCAGTGAAATAAATAAAACCTAATACATTCAAATCACTATTACTAAATAGATACCTTCTTTCTGTTCCCCTTAAACACACACACAAAATGCATTAAACAAAACAACAACAACAAAAAAAATAGAAGAAGCAGCTCATGGTCCAAAGAAGTAGTCAAACAAGTAACCCAGAAACTATTATACCATCTAATGTAAATAAGAATAAATATTTAAAAAAATAGGAAAGTAAGAATAAATGGTGAGGTGAATAGCAATGTAAAGAATACATAATTTTAATTATAAAGTATATGTGAGATTTAATTAGATATAAGATGAAGCGAGTGTAATAAGTCAGAAAAACATGAATGTGTAAAGGCAGAAAGTTAAGAGTAATCCCTATGTAGTTCTATAGTTATAGGGAACAGTTCATGCTGGGACAATATGTGTCCAGAGTCTTGAAAAAGTGAATAAGATGAATAACTTAAAGCATGTACTGCATATTCCAGAGTGAATTCCAATTTTATATTTCAGGACCTGAGAAAAGACAGGGCAGTGATATGATAAAGCAGTAGAGGAGATGGAATGCAGAAGAAGGCAAGTTGCTAACCTATATCCCCAGGAGAACAAGAAGATGATGCAGAAATTAAAATCAGGGGTTCAATAACTTTTGGACGTAAACATAAAAATTTTATCTGGGTGCAATGGTGTGTATCTCTGATTGGGCTACTCAGGAGGATGAGGCAGGAAAAATAAACTGCTTGAGCTCAGTGTTTCAGATCAGCCTGGACCACATAGTGAGAGGTTGTTTGAAGGATAAAAACAAAAAGAAGAAGAAGAACTGTATCTTGGAAGGAGACCATGAAACATGATGGAAGTATGAGATACAACCAAGATATACCTTCCAGAAGATGTACCATTCTAACTCTGAGAGGGCTGATGACCCTCAGTTGTTAGTCCCCTTGGAATTGCCTCTAGTTTTTGAAATAAGTTACCTGAAACATGATAAAGGTCTCTATTCTAGGTATATTCCATCTAATGACTGATTGGTGTGCATATTTGAAAAATATTGAATGTCCTTAACTAAAAAAAAATTTAAAAGTTTTTTACAGATCATACTATTTTCAGAAGTCCCCAAAGGATCCCACCAAATTGCATTACATCTCTATGTCACCTCTGCTTAAACCTTGCTCACTTTGTCGCTTATTCTTTCACCGGTGTTAATTCTGAACACACTCTTTAATCAATCTCTTGCATGTTAACTTTCTTCTCACACAATATATTTGGTGGTCATTTTGTTGTAGTAGCTTTGCATGTATCTCTTTTAATCACAGTATGTAAGTTTAGAAATCTTAAGCCCAGAAGAATAATAAAGCATTATTCCAGAGAATAATGCGGACATAAGGCAAGAAGTAGAGTTCATTAATAAATGTCACTAAATATCTAAAATGAGACCAGGTTCTATCTTATCACTCTGTTGTGTTAGTACCCATTTGGTTTTCTTAAGTCTTCCAATAGCCAAAGTTACCTAATCAAATGTCTATATATTGTAGTCTGGTATTCTTTCCTCAAATGTTCTTTACAGTGTTATTATACTTAATAGAGAAAATGCTAGATGAATAGATTAACGAGAAACTAATGAGTACTGATTAGACTAATGAGTAGTCTGCTTCATTTGTTTTTGGTAGTATATTCCAATATAAATATAATTTATTTTTACATGTGACTTGTATGTAAGTGATTTAAGATAAATTAGAGTAATACTTAAATTTAGTATAATAGCTCATGTACTGCTTTGAATAGCAAAATAACTTAATTTGCTTGAGGATTCAGGGAGCAGTTCCCATTTGCTTCTGAAATCACCCCAATTATCTGTCCAATTTCATGTGTGCAGTTTTTAACTTTACTGGAAAGAGATAGCTGACCGATATCAGCAGGATTCCTGTTCTTACCTTGAGAAGATCTAGTATTGTGAGAAGCTAAGTGGTATTTTCAAGTTTCCATTAAACAGAAGTCACTTGTAAATGTGCAAATCTGTGATTCTAAAGATGAATTTATCCTAACCCCTGATGACTTTATTTGGATTGAAACCAAATTTCCCTCTGTTCCTGCAGATTTGAGAACTCTCTTGGGCAGTTTTTCCATGAGAAACTGCTAACAACTTGCACAATACTCAATGTTGACTCTGTTACACTCCAGTGCAAACTTCAATTTGGTAAATATTGTGCTATGTATCCAAGGCTGCTAAACCTTTGCTAACTTTGAGATGTTAGGCTACATGTAATAAAATAGACTCATCTATAGCCCTCTTTATTATATATAGTCTAAATATTTCTTAGGTGACCTAGTTTAATTATTGAATCCACACAACTCTATAAAGTTTATACTATTATCATTCTTCTTTTACAGATGAAGTAACTGAATCAAAGAGAGGAGGTGAGTCATTTATTCAAGGTTACATATTTAATGTATTTCAGAGTCAGGGCTTGATAGCAGCAGGTATCTGATTATGGGCTTTTAAGTACAAACTCTGTTCTAAAACTATAAAATTGTCTAAAAGTAAGGACCTATAAAAGTAAGGACCTATATTATTAGATTTTACATTTATACATTTGTACTGTACAAAGGAGCTTAGTCAAGTCTGCCCTTTAAAACTTGTAGAAAAGGTCAAGCCTTGTCTTTACTGACCAAATGTAAAGTTCGGGACAATTAATATAATACCATTTATATAATAATTTGACTTTACTTTGTATCATCAGAGTGTTTTCACTGAGAATCTGCTTTATGTTGTTTTTCTTCCCCTAAATAACAGTGAAATAATTCATTTTATTTATGTGAAATCTTTCATCTAAGAATTTCCAAAAGCTTTACAAATGTTATCTCAATTAATTGTCTCATCATACCTCTATTATACAATCTGTTTCTGGAGTCGAAAGCACATAATTGAAGCTCAGAAGTATTAGGTGACTCATCCTAGGCTAATAGAGGCTGTAGACATTGTAAACAAACAAAAAAAAGACAAAAGATTCAATTTCTTTTCTTTTTTTTTGCCAGACTATTGTAAACTCAACAGAATACTTACACAATTATGGTTCTGAAATAAAAATTGTACCTTCATTTTGACAGAACCTAACGTAAAACATTAAATTCTAGATTGGTACCTTTCTTCTCCGTAAAGTAATGAAAGACAAATGCCTTACATTTGTGTAGTTGTTGATAATCCTTTGGTCACTTTTATTGCATCATTTGATCTCCTAGAAGTCGTACAAGGTCTTATAAATTACCATTCAGGTAAAAGCCCTGGAATGTGATTATCAGCATTATTGAGTATTTACTATGTGCAGACTATTTTAGAAGTCATATTTATTTTAATTCTTAAAAGAAAAAAGTCATTTTATGTATTAGAAATAATCATGATTTGATTGTAGAAGAAGTGTGACCCAAATAAGCAGTTTGCTACAGTTGCCAGTAGTTTGTATTTCCCAGTGCTGTCTATTTGACCCACATACTGTTCAACCTTGAGGTCCCAGGTGCTCATTAGTAGAGCACCATAGTCCCCGCTCTTTTCCCCACCTCTGTCTTTCATGAACACACACACACACACACACACACACACACACACACACACCATAATTATCATTATTTTCAGTGCTTTAGACTACATTCCCCAGAAACAAACTCTGAAACAATGTGTTGCCTGTGAAGTTAGTGGGAAGAACTTTCTGGAGAGATTACTAAAAAGAAATAACAAAAGGAAGGCATCCTGGACAGAGGGGAGAGTAACTTGCAGTGCACCTGGAGCTGAGTTATCCTTAGGTACGTTAGAGAACTTTGGTATTGAGACATGGCCATTCAGTTTTCCCAAATTGAGCAAGGAAATGGACCCTTTTATCCACACATGAACCCATCACTGAACAACAAGATATCCATGAAATTGGGAGTACCCTTGATAAAAATCTTTTTCTACAGTAGAGAACAGTTCTCTTTGAAGAAGAACACATATGAGTCATCTCCAAATTATATTTTCAGCAGAGAGGGAGGATATGTGGGCCTTGAAGAGGAGTTTTGAGCAAAGCATCTAAGTATTCATTATAATTAGAAACATTCATTAGGCAAGTCCTCGATGTGTGTTATTGTTCTAAGATGTTTTCATGTAGCATCTCAGTAAGGCTTCCAACTTTAAAAGAAAAATTCTGTTATTGTTTACAGTTGATGAAATTAGGAATAATTACCTAAAACTACACAAATTTAACCTTACTAACCATCATGAACTGCATAGTTGTACATAAAATCCTGTCCCCAAAATGAATTTGATAGGTGTCTTAATTTTTCTGATAGTTCACAGATGTATGCTTATCTCAATTTGGGGGGCCTATTAAATGAAATTAAGTAAATAACAAAAGTGAAAATATCATATAGTGTCAGAAAAAATATATTCAACAAATGGTCATTTATTTTTATTTCCCTCAGAGACATTAGTTTTAGTTGTGTCTCCTTAGAACATAGCACTTCCCATTTGAATGACATAAAATGAAGATCTCCAAACAATTAAAACAACAACAAAATTATACCCTATGATATTGAATAACTTTATACAAACTTCCCCTTGCCTAAAACTCCTGACATCCTTTCATAGTTAAGATGTAATTCAAGAAGGGGACTCAGAGGCAGAAACCAGCTTCTTTATATTCTCATAGAGAACAATGCTGAAATGATCTCTCCTTTCTAAGCAGGGAACCTAAACTTGACTCTATAGTCACTCCCTATTGCAACAAAAGTTTTTGTCACCCTGAGAAAAGAAGTTTCTTTGTCATTATCAGAAGATTCTGAAATCAATTATTTCAAGAGTGCACTCTCTCCTAAACAGAATTAGAGGCTAAGGGGAGAACTGTAAACTAACTAGGCAATAGTATTTTTATATTTTTTATATAGTGCTCAGCCCATATTGAAGTTAGCAAAGAAAGAAAATCAGGAAAGCTTCTAATTTCCATCTGGGACATAAGGTGATATATCTTACCAATTTCTGTGTTTTTCATGCTACTAACAGAATGCCTTTGCTAGCTGGTTTGCAATTAAAACTGACTGGACAGTGACTATGGTAATTAAAATATCAAAGTGGTATATTTTCTTTAGCAGCAAAAATTCTCAGATAGTTTCTTAGTTTCTGAGATGACCTTGGTTGTCACTTACTGTCCTGTGATTTGTTTTTTTGTATTTGCTATAATGGCACAACTTGGTTTTATTTCCCACATACTCAGAGAGTTTCAGAGTGTTGTAAAGACTGCTTTATCACCCAATTACATTTTTATGCAATTGTAACCAAAAACTTGTACAATCAGTTTCTTTCAAAGAGGTACATACTCCATTTGAATCAGACTGATTTTGCAGTGAATGGCTAGAATCTCAGTATAATTCCATATAGTTGTTAGTCAATACACTGATTTCCATAGACAACACAAAAATGGAATACAGTGGATGTAAACTAAAGATAAATTATTAAATGAAAAAAAGAGACTTTAACTAAATACAGACTTAAATGTTACATGGCTTTTATACTTACCTTCACATTTGGGAGATGAGGTACTAAAATGAAATGAAGGAAAATATGCCTCTGATAATTCCAATGAGGCAGTGCATAAAAATAAGTAAAATCTCAACATTTCTAGGTTCGATTTTACAAAAGCAAGGAAACATTAAATAGAGGTTCAAGAAAACAGAATGGGAAATGCATTTAAAAACTGTTGAAAAGTGAAGGCAAGCAAGATCTTCACCATATGACTTGTCACAACCATAGCTAACAGTGGAAAAAAAAACAAAATAGATTCAGCAATAGGCATCATTCTTTTTTTTATTGGTTGTTCAAAACCCTACAAAGCTCTTGACATATCATATTTCATACATTAGCATACATTAGCTTCAAGTGAGTTATGAAGTCCCTTTTTTACCCCAAGTACAGATTGCAGAATCACATGGGTTACACATCCACATTTTTACATAATACCATACTAGTAACTGTTGTATCCTGCTACCTTTCCTATCCTCTACTATCCCCCCTCCCCTCCCCTCCCATCTTCTCAGACACAACTTATCGGAATCTATGGGACACAATGAAAGCAGTTTTAAGAGGGAAATTCATCGCCTGGAGGTCATTCCTCAAAAAAAAGAAAAACCAACAAATAAATGAGCTCACACTTCATCTTAAAGCCCTAGAAAAGGAAGAACAAAACAACAGCAAATGCAGCAGAAGGCAAGAAATAATTAAAATCAGAGCGGAAATCAACAAAATTGAAACAAAAGAAACTATTGAAAAAATCAACAAAACTAAAAGTTGGTTCTTCGAAAAAATAAACAAGATTGACAGACCCTTAGCCATGCTAATGAAGAGAAGAAGAGAGAGAACTCAAATTACTAACATACGGGATGAAAAAGGCAATATCACAACAGATGCTACAGAAATACAGAAGACAATTAGAAATTATTTTGAAAACCTATATTCCAATAAAATAGAAGATAGTGAAGACATCGATAAATTTCTTAAGACATATGATTTGCCCAGACTGAGTCAGGAGGATACACACAATTTGAACAGGCCAATATCAATGGATGAAATTGAAGAAGCAATCAAGAGACTACCCACCAAGAAAAGCCCGGGACCGGATGGGTATACAGCAGAGTTTTACAAAACTTTTAAAGAAGAATTAATACCAATACTTTTCAAGTTATTTCAGGAAATAGAAAAAGAGGGAGCTCTTCCAAATTCATTCTATGAGGCCAACATCACGTTGATTCCAAAACCAGACAAAGACACCTCAAAAAAGAAAACTACAGACTAATATCCCTGATGAACCTAGATGCAAAAATCCTCAATAAAATTCTGGCGAATCAGATACAAAGGCACATCAAAAAAATTGTGCACCATGATCAAGTAGGATTCATCCCTGGGATGCAAGGATGGTTCAATATATGGAAATCGATAAATGTTATTCACCACATCAATAGACTTAAAAATAAGAATCATATGATCATCTCGATAGACGCAGAAAAAGCATTAGACAAAGTACAGCATCCCTTTATGTTCAAAACATTAGAAAAACTAGCGATAACAGAAAATTACCTTGACATTGTAAAAGTAATCTATGCTAAGCCTCAGGCTAGCATCAATCTGAATGGAGAAAAATTGAAGGCATTCCCTCTAAAATCTGGAACAAGACAGGGATGCCCTCTATCACCACTTCTATTCAATATAGTTCTCGAAACACTGGCCAGAGCAATTAGACAGACGAAAGAAATTAAAGGCATAAAAATTGGAAAAGAAGAACTTAAATTATCACTATTTGAGGATGACATGATTTTATACCTAGAAGACCCAAAAGGGTCTACAAAAAAACTACTAGAACTAATAAATGAATTCAGCAAAGTAGCAGGATATAAAATCAACACGCATAAATCAAAGGCATTCCTGTATATCAGCAACAAAACTTCTGAAATGGAAATGAGGAAAACCACACCATTCACAATATCCTCAAAAAAAATAAAATACTTGGGAATCAACCTAACAAAAGAGGTGAAAGATTTATACAATGAAAACTACAGAACCCTAAAGAGAGAAGTAGAAGAAGATCTTAGAAGATGGAAAAATATACCCTGTTCATGGATAGGCAGAACTAACATCATCAAAATGGCGATATTACCAAAAGTTCTATATAGGTTTAATGCAATGCCAATCAAAATCCCAAAGGCATTGCTTGTAGAAATAGATAAAGTAATCATGAAATTCATATGGAAAAATAAAAGACCCAGAATAGCAATAGCAATTTTAAGCAGGAAGTTCGAATCAGGCGGTATAGCGATACCGGATTTCAAACTATATTACAGAGCAATAGTAACAAAGACAGCATGGTACTGGTACCATTATGAATTCAAACAGCAACAAGTGCTGGCGAGGATGTGGGGAAAAGGGTTCTCTTGTACATTGCTGGTGGGGCTGCAAATTGGTGCGACCAATTTGGAAAGCAGTATGGAGATTCCTGGGAAAGCTGGGAATGGAACCACCATTTGACCCAGCTATTGCCCTTCTTGGACTATTCCCTGAAGACCTTAAAAGAGCGTATTACAGGGATACTGCCACATCGATGTTCATAGCAGCACAATTTACAATAGCTAGAGTGTGGAACCAACCCAGATGCCCTTCAATGGATGAATGGATTAAAAAAATGTGGCATCTATACACCATGGAGTATTACGCAGCACTAAAAAATGACAAAATCTTGGAATTTGAAGGGAAATGGATGGCACTAGAGCAGATTATGCTTAGTGAAGCTAGCCAATCCCTAAAAAAACAAATACCAAATGTCTTCTTTGATATAATGAGAGCAACTAAGAATAAAGCAGGGAGGAAGAGCAGGAAGAAAAGATTAACATTAAACAGAGACATGAGGTGGGAGGGAAAGGGAGAGAAAAGGGGAATTGCATGGAAACGAAGGGAGACCCTCATTGTTATACTAAATTACATATAAGAGAAATGAATTACAGTAGAAGGCATCATTCTTAAATGTCATAGAAGTCATGAAAATCAAGTAAAATGGAAGTTCAAATGTGAGTACACGATGCTTGAGATGGGCTGGTTTGTTAGTAATTTCTGCTTTATTTTTTTGTACGCATAAGACCCTGTACTTAAGCCAATATTAAAAGAATAGTGAAGAATATGCTGGTGAACCATCCTGGAGAGACATGCCTACTTCTAAACCTAGGACCCAATATCACCCCCACAACCAAGGAAACAGGAATTTCGTCAAAGAAGAGAATCAATGGGTGTTCACAGCAATGGAGTGGTAAAGGCAGAGCCAATAGACAAGACAACATAATGAAAATGATCACAAATTTTCCATATGAATTTTTGTATATGGCATATTAATGCTATCCACTGTGCATTTTATGTGTATTATGTAATAACAAGCATGATATAGTCACTCAATAATTTCCTACTCAGAAAATGTAGTAGAGCAAGAAATAGCCTATGGTCCTGATCCTTACACAAAGTCTCCTTCACTTGGGTTTTAACATTACTTTCAGCGTTTACTTCAGTAACATTTACTGAATAACACATGTATGTTAATCTGATTTGAATAAATGTGAACTTTTGCTAATGTGACTAAGAACTCTGATTTTTTTATTCATTCATATATATCTCTTTTCCCTCATTTATCAAATCTATCCTTCTCTTTAAACATTATAAATAATTTCTAAATAAATCATAAATTTTTTTTTCATCTGTTTTTCTTTGTTATTTTTTTTAAAGAGAGAGTGAGAGAGAGAGAGAGAGAGAGAGAGAGAGAGAGAGAATTTTTAATATTTATTTTTTAGTTCTCGGTGGACACAACATCTTTGTATGTGGTGCTGAGGATCGAACCCGGGCCGCATGCACACCAGGCGAGCACGCTACCACTTGAGCCACATCCCCAGCCCCTCTTTGTTCTTTTTAGATGTACATGAGAGTAGAGTGCATTTGGACACATTATATATACCTGGAGTATAACATTATAATTAGTATCCTATTGTTTTGGTTGTATGTGATCTGGACTTATACTGGTCTTGAATTTATATATAAGGATAGGTAAGTTATGTCTGATTCATTCTATTCATTCCCATTTGTCTAATCCAATGGACTTCATTCTTCCCCTCCCCATCCTCGCTTGTTGTGGGTCAGATAGCACATTTGGCTTTTAGTTTTGGTGGGCTGGCTTATTGTATTTAGCATGAAAATCTCCAGTTCCATTGATTTATCATCAAATGCCATAATTTTATTCTTATTTATGGCTGACTAATATTCCATTACATATATATCTCATTTCCCTTATCCATTGATCTTCTGGAGAACTCTTGTATTTCTATTTCTGAGTGTTTAAAACAAATTTCATAATCAATAGCAAAGTGAAAGGTTTTACTTTGAGATTTATGAAAAAGAAACAGAAAAGACCAAGGCAAATGGAAAATGGAAATATTGTTATTACTAACAAAACAAAATAGAGTGCATTAATCACTTCTTCAGTACTATTACAATGGTCGATTTTTTTTTCATCATTATATTTTTTTCCAAGGAGGTCCAAAATAGTGTCTTGCAATAATATCAAAATAGACAGGAACTTTAAAAAAAGTATGCCACAAACATTTTTTACTAAAAAAATATACATTTGGACAAGCTTAAACAATTTGAAAATATCTTGTACATAGTGGTGATATATAACTTGTATTACAACTCTAATATTTGAGCCTTAACATGGTTGGATAACATTAGTCTAATTTAAGAAACAGAAAAAAATTTGTATACCTACTAAAATGTTTATATTTTTATGATGCTATATTTTAATCAAGTGAGAAGATTAAATAAACTAAACCAATTTACTTCTAGAGAAAGAATGTTACAGAAAAATTATTTTAAGTAAAATAGAAAATAATCATATTGAAAATAAGAAAATTTGAGTTTAAGACCTTCACTTCTCTTAATCAACTATCAACTTCAGGGTACTTACAAGTTTTCAATTTTCACATATCTAGAAAATCATAGGTGAATTGTGCTCAAATATAGATCCTGAATCTTGTTAACAGCATGACTATGGGTAACTAATGTAATTTTCTGAGTTCAGATCTTATATCTATGTACTGGAGGCACAAATTCCGACTCCAAAGAATTGTGAAGAATACTAAAAAAAAAATGCCTGCTTTAAATATCACTGTGAAACTATTAAGACACTATTTGAAATTGAAGATTTCTTGACAAAGAGTATCATTTGTCCTGAAAAAACAGTTAACAAACGGATTTTCAGCCCTTTTTTAAAATTTTTTTTCCAGTTTTAAAATGCTAAAATGGAGTTTAAAATTGAAAATATAAACTAAATCCTGTAGTAAGTTATTGAGTAAGGGTTTTAAGCACACCTCTGCTCATGTCACACCCCTCTTTATGTACTGGAGCATGAAGAGTCACTAAGGCACAGTAGTACAAAAAAAAAGGATTCTTTTTTCTTTTTGTTTTTGTTTGCTTTTCATCTCAGTCTTTGTTGGTTGGGAATTCAGAAGCAGCTTACTTGGCTAATTTTGGTTCTGGGTGTTTAATTACTTTTCATCAAGTGCTCAACAAGGATACAACCATCTCAAGACTTGACAGAATAAATAAAAGATTCCCTTTCAAGTTTGCTCAGGATGGCTGGCCTCAGTTGTTCATCACAAGGTCCTATGGAAGGGACAATATGACAGCAAATGAAAATATGGAATCTTCCCTAAAGTAAAGGATAAAAGAGAAGAAAAACAGGTTTGAGGAGAGAGAGAAGAAATGTCAAAGAGAAATCTCATTTTCTCTTGTAATGTGACCACAGAATAAACATATACTATTAATTTCTCCATGTTCATTTGGTCACAGAAATATATACCAGTACTATGTGGAAGGGAGCTACACGTGCTATGTGTACAGATGTTATGGTTTGAATCTTTAATGTCCCCAGAAAAGCTCATGAGTTAGATGATGCAGGAATGTTCAGAGGTGAAATGATTAAATTACAAGAGCTGTAGCCTCATGAATGGATTAATTCATTTGATAGCATAACAATTTGAATGGACTACAGGATGGTAACATAAGGCAGGTGGGGCATGGTTGGAGGAAGTAGGTCACTGGGGACTTGTTCTAGACTTTATCTGTCCATGATCCATTTTCTCTCTCTCTCTGCACTGCCATTGTCTGCTTCCTGGCTGCCATGAGCTGAGCAGTTTACTTCCACCACAGTCTATCACTATTGTGATCTACCTCATGGCCAAGATCAATGGATGTGGCTATCCATGGAGTGAACCTCTTGAAACTCTGAATCCAAAATAAACATTTCCTCCTCTCAATTGTTTTTGACAGGTGTTTTGTCTCAGTGATGAAAATCTAACAAGACTAGGAAGGAGGGATCATTGAAACTAATTTGGAGCATAACAAAACTTCTCTAATTAAATTTTTTAAAAATGGAAATGCACCATCTTCAGGATAAAATTCAAGTTATGTACCATACTAATCAACGTTTTTTTTATGATACTGAGTTTTTGGAACTCTTCAGTCTTATTTTTCACCTTGGTCATTCCCTTAATCGTTCTTCTGGTTTACTACTATAGTGTTCTTCACTTTAGTGGAGAATTATATGCAGTTCCCCAGTAATAGTGTAATGAAAATATAATTATTTTTATTGTTATGGTTATTATTTATTAAGCTTTTCCTGAATCCTTTTGCATATACAAATTTATGTATTTTTAAATTTATTCTTAAAATAATATTTTTCGTAATGAATATGGAACCAAGTGGTGTTTTCCCACTGAAGTACATATCCATATTTTTTATTTTGATAAAGGGTATCATTAAGTTTCTTAGGGTCTTGCTAAATTGCTGTGGGATTATGCAAAGAGAGACAAGGCTTACAGCATAAAGCAGTGTACATTGTGCTAGCACTGCCACAGCGAATTTGTACCAAAAGACTGAGCATCTAATTCTGGAGGTTTTGCCTTATATACTTCTTGTTGGTTCCTCTTTTACTTGCCAGCTCTTTGATTTCCATTCAAGTAATCCACATTCTGATTGGGCATTCTATTTGAATAGTATAGAGTTACAATGGTTTTATAAAAAGTTGTAGAATGTGCATACTAATATTGATGGTACCTTATTGTCTTCCTCCTAAAAATGGGTGAAGTTTGAGCTCCAACTTGCGATTCTCTTGCCTTAGCCTCCTGAATTGCTTGGATTATAGCTATGTGCCACCAAACTCAGCTGGTGTTATACAAATTTAATCAAAACAGTGATTCCATGACAGGTGTTATTATTTTCCATGTTTATGTTAGTTCTTTATATCTTGAGGTGAAGAAAGAATACACATTCATGTTATGGCTTCTCAGTTTTCTCATGATTCCAGAGCAAGTTAGAAACATGATTTACCCTTGACCCATGCCTGACAATGTAGCTCTTGAATGTTTTTATTTAATGTTAAAGTTTAACACTATTATAATGTAGGCCTGGTTATCAGTCCAACTTGATGTACCCTCTTATCTGAATAGTCTAGCAAAATTTCATGTGTACACCTGGCATTTATGCTAGAATCCTGAATTTCAGATATATATCTGGTTGCAAAACAGGTATGTGTTTATATGACCAGTTCTCCAGAAAAATCTTGAAATGCAGTAGGCTTCCAAAGGCAGAGATATCTCACATGTGTCTCTGTAGTTCACTGAAGAAAGTGGTTCCTATGATACTCTGATGAAGGAATAAATCATAAACCTTCAACTGACATCTCCGGACTTTGCACAATTAATATTTTCCTATTGCTAGTATTTTGTATTCTTTGCTTTAATAAATCTTGGGCATGAATATGTAATCCATTGCTTTGTTCTATAACTTCTGGTAAATCTGAATCTGAGAGAAGTCATCAAATTTCCCCAACATTTAATCCTCTCATTAATCCTATAAAATACTACCAAAGATTTTCCAGAGAACCAGATTACCATCCAGTTTCTTAGAACTATTCACATGCAGTGTGGTATTTGAACAGCAGTAGTTTAACTCTAGATCAGGACACTAATTGAATCAGGACACTAACGTTGACCATCTAATTTGCCTAGTAAATATCTTTCTGTACTTCATGATTTATAAGTGTGTGAATTTCTGTGAGCAGATCCCTCCAATTCAAAAGCTAAGTAATATCTTTTGCTTACACAATTAGTTTAAATGTTCATGTTTACATTAACCAGTGGTATATAAGCACAATTAACTAGGTCAATTTCAATAAACATTGATGAAATGTATATGGATAGCTCAACTGAATGATGGGTGAGTGAATGATTTCCTAGACAGTGTTTTATGAAATAAAAAAGTGATCATCATAATCCTATTTTACAAGTAAAATTTAGGTAAACCAATTATAGATCTTAAGTGTAAATTTTCATGTTTCATGCCATAATAAAAATGATAAAATTCTTAAATTAAATTTTTACAATTTTATGAGTTTGCCAAAGTTTAACACAGTGGTAAACAATCAACATCCTAAGATTAATGGATAATTTTCATTAATCAAGAAAAATCTCTTTCTACTAAATTCTATTCAATAAACAACCCCCATTGGTAAATCACTGTTCTGATTCTTATTATCACAGGATAGTTTTGGGAATTGAAATTCAGGTAAAATGAGTGAATTAGTACATACTTTTATGTCATGTTTCTTCAATTTTATACTCACTTTTGAGTTATAAACATTTTGGGGGTAACAGTGATTCACTTTCTAAAAACTTTATAAATAAATTTCAAATTTTCCACTCCTCCTCTTGAGACACATTTGGATGGAGAGCTATTTGGGGCTCATATAAATAGAGCTGCTATGAATATATCCAATGAATCTTTTTGTGGACACCTGCTATGGAATACTTTGAGTAAATGATTAGATTGAGATAGTTGAGTCATAGAATATACACATTTACAAGAAGCCAGTTTTCCAAAAGATGTGTCATTTTTATAATCTAAACAGAAAGTGTAAGAGTACAGATTGTACCATGTCCTGGCCAATATTTTGTGTTACTAGACTATGAACCTTTAGTCAATCTTGTATTTTTCATTTCTATAGGTATCTATATGTAGTTCTGACTGCTGATTTTTTAAAAATTTCTCTAGTGACTCATAAATTTAAGTACCTCACTTATATGCTTTCCTTAATATTCTAATGCTATCTTTTATGAAATGCCTTGTGAAGTCTTATTGAGCTTTTTATTATATTTATTATGTCGTCTTTTCATTATTGATTTGAAATATCCATTACAAATTCTTGGCAT
The DNA here is from genome assembly GCF_048772815.1 of Callospermophilus lateralis. Classification (NCBI taxonomy): domain Eukaryota; kingdom Metazoa; phylum Chordata; class Mammalia; order Rodentia; family Sciuridae; genus Callospermophilus; species Callospermophilus lateralis. The sequence goes on along the minus strand of NW_027515346.1, from coordinate 3,822,340 downwards.
AATTTCTTTTTCAAAACTATTTAAAACATTTTCTTCCAATATTTACTTTAGATTTTCATTCCCTTAGTGGTTTTTCCAAAGGTAATTATTTTGTTTTTTGAAAAAAATGTTCTTAATATCTTTTTTCTTGTGGTTTGTATGTTTTTTTGTCTAAGGAATATTTGCCAAACCTAAGTTAAAAAATTCATTGGCTTATGTATTCTGCTTTTATGTTTAAAGTGGCATAAGTATATCCTTGATTAATACTCAGTATTAAAAATAATTGCACAGTCATTCATCACTGGATATCATGTAAGACTTTTGTAAATGCTCTGTGTCATAATGAATAATTTCCATTTATTCTAAGTGTTATAAAACTTATTTTGAATGATTATTAAATTTTATTAAAAGATTTTTCTGATTGAGGTGATAATAAAATTTCTCCCTGTATTCTAATCTAATAGGGAAGAATATATTTATTAATTTTGAAACAGAAAACTATCTCTTTTTGTAATAATGTCTTTTCTTTCTTAAATACTGCTAGGTTACAATTTGCTTTATTTCTTAAGGATTTTTATGCTAATTAGAGAAATTATACTATCATTTTTTCTTATATCTAATGATTGTGCAGAACTTTCTTACTAGGATAACAATAATCATGAGATGATTAAAAATGTAGAAATAATGAATAAATCTTCCTGTATTTTCTGAAATAATTTGTATAATATTACTCTTTTAACTTTGATGTAAAACTCCCAAAGAATATTTATTTTAAGAAAAGAGACAAAAGAGGGAAACAGTTTTTACATGAAGATATTAAATATAATATTTTTAAATCCATAGAAAATGAAATGTATCAAGTGCAAACGGTGGAGAAATAGGTGTGATAGCTATAATAGTATATGATTAAACTGAAGATTAATTAATAAAGGAAACAGGATCAATAACCCACAATTATTGAGATGAATTGTGTTGAGATTTTAGAAGGCCAGGCATTACAGGAGCTTTTGGAAACTGAGATCTATGCCAAGGGTGGCTTTCTCCAGAGCACTGGGAATCTCACCCAGGATTTCACATGATTTTGCTGTTAAGCCTTCTCAGCTATAGTTTATATAAGTTTGTGAGCTCCTCAGAATTTCCAATTCCAGATATGTATTCACAGATTTTTTTCCTCTTCTCCTCTCATTGTGTCTTCTTTGGGGTGATAGTCATGTACAGGCATTGTGGTGGATGACAGTGGAAGATTTTTATGTGCCACGTGTTCCCATAGGTATTAGACTCATTTTCCGTTTTGCCATTTGAAATATTGAATCTCTGACACTAACCCATAACCTTCTAGGCTCTGACTACTTATCCTAACATCAATAAAAATAATCCTAAAGGAATAGAAGTAGAGGCATTTGATAGGAGGCATGGTGTATACTTGGACTTGCCTTTTGCTTCATCAGAGATACATATTATAAAACCTGTGACACATTTTTCTCATTTTACTTCTCCAAAATTTTTCAAATTTAACAAATATGTAACTTCCTGATGCCCTGTCTCTGTCGACTGGGTCGCAATGTATATTTTTGTATACATATATATAATCCTACTGCCATCACAGGTATATTTTTGAGAGTACTCGCACTTTGGTTAATACAAATTTCATGAAGAGATCACTGCCCCCAATACACTGAGGTAACTGATAATTCAAGCTGTGGTGAGCTTTATACTTCAACAAGTTTAGACATGAAACAATGTAATGGAAAATGAATATTTTGGGTACATATGTAAAGGATATATATCCCCTTATGAATTTTGATTGGCATACATACTATTACATTTTAATGTATTTTATATATATATATATATATATATATATATATATATATATATATATATATATTATGAATTTGCAAACATGAACTATATGTGTCATATACGTAAACTACCTTGATTCTTTCATGTACATCTGTGTGGATTTATAATCAACTTTTCAGGAGATATTTTTCAGAAATATTCATTTTCTTGACATACATATTCATTTCGGAATACTCAAAATGAACTTCAGTGAATATTGAGTACTAACCCTAATATTTCTACGGTAAGTGACCCAGTTCAACATCAATGAAAGTATATTCATATGGGACATGATGTGTATTTTGAATTAAATTTTTATTCAAAATTGTTATATTCCTGTTTCTTCAGTATATATACATCATAGGATGTATCATTTCATCCACAATTCACAAATTGATATGCATATGATTCACTTTCATTCATTCCTTGTATCAGATCCCATGTATTTCTCCATGTTGCTTTACTTGCTTTTTTATGAGATTTCTTTTATATCACATAACTTTTGAATTCCATCATCATTTTCAAAGCAAAACTCAAACACAGTTTGTTATAATTAGTAACCCTAATATTACCACTACATGTATAACTACTTGGATGGAATGTTTGTATGTAAATACCAGATTTCATGTATTTTTTAAAATATTAATTATATCCATTATTTAAAATAGTAACCTGTTATATTTTTTATTCACCATATGGTCTATTCATGCATCATCTCAATATACATAAACCCAGGGTACACCTATTTTTATACCCAAACTCTAAAGGATAGGGTTTCAAAACATGCTCCCAGAAATGGTGGAAGAAATAAGCATGTCACGTGCTCCATATATTCCTTTCATCACATCATATTCTGGACACAAAATGCAAAACTCACACTTATCTTATTCTTCTACCAAAGCCTCATTTTAAAGAGAGCATGGATTACTAAAATCATCTATGTCTGCATTGCCTATTGTTTTCAAATTTCAATCCTATGGTGAGTATGCACTTGATTCTTTCAAGGATAGTGTGTTCAACTACCCCCCTCTTGAAATTATCCCTGATCTTATCACTCATTTTGTACTTTGCCTGATCTCCTAACATCCTTATTAATATCTGTTTCCCCAAGTGCCTTTTTTGCGACTAACTCTTCATGTGTGCTGACATTCCCATTTACACTTTAATAGAAATTCATTGGATTGCAAAAAGGGCCTTTGGTCCAAATCCTAAACTCACTATTCTTCCTTACCCTACACTGGAATCCTGCCTACTGTCTCTATTTCACTGCAAGTTCTCTTTTACATTCAGTAGTCCCAGGTACAAGATCTTAGGCCATTGTCTATGGATTTAGAGGATTCATCTCTGCAGAACATAATTAAAAACTATGTATCCAAATCAAGGGCCCAACAAACTTGTGTGCTTCAGATCTTACCTAGTTTTCTGTTTTCATACTTACATTTCACCTTACATTCCTATAAATATCCCAGTTGCCCAATACCTGTATTCATCCAGCAGAATGACTCCTAACCCAAATCGAACATGATAGGACCCTTAACCATACTCTATTCCCTCAATCTATTTTCACATAACAGCAGGTCCTGAGTTGGTCTTGCCATACAGGTATGTAGGGAATCCTACAGCTGCTGAGAAGCTCAAAGGTAGATGCAAAAATGATTCCTGGAGCAAACGTAGGCAGCTAGGTAGGACCTGTGAGGTCTAATGTCATCTTCCATAGCCAAAAATCCAGTCAGGATGAAGGGATGAGGCTGAATCAGCCTCTTTCTTCTCAATGCAGGGAAGATGGACACAATCAGGTCTGTGGGATTGCTGATCCCAGGCTCCTAGGGTGTATAGACCTTTATGTCTTGTGAAAATGTCACATTAAGGTGGGGCAGCCTCCATCTCGTGGGACCCATTAAAACAACTGTTAGGACAAAGTGGTTGCCAAGGCAGTGACCTCATTCACTTCCCTGAAGGAAGTGACCTCACCTCACTTCCTTGGTGATGGAACTCTCTGAACTTGGGATCCATGAGGCATGGAATCCAGAGGCAGTTCCACTCCCAGTGGGCTCACTTGATTGTCTGTACCAAGGCCAGAGTCATTCGTTGTTGGTACCTAGTGATGTGTGGAGAACCAAATGCCTTGAATGGTCTCAGCAGGGGCCTTTCCTGAGGAAGAAGTGTTGGCTCATTGCTGGCTCCTGACACCTACACAGAGATGGCCAAGGAGACCAGAGCTGAGACAGGACAGGCCACTGCTGAGGAACATATTTTGACCCACAATTCAGAGGTCAGAATGGATAGATGCAGACCAAATACAGGGGTGGTTTGTGTGACTCAGTGGGTGTGTGTTTCAATTTGTCATTTTGTCTCATGTTCTGAGAACATGAAGAAAAAACGTGTTTTTTTTATTTTTGTTGTTTTTGCTGTTGGTTTGAAATGGACTGTTAACTAGTGAGCCTTTTTATGTCAGTGGATCCCACTGGGTTTGTGGTTAAATAGAGAAGAGAGAAGAATGCATCCGTGAATGTGTCCTGTCTAGTGGAAATCTTTGCATGACTCCTCATGGCCAATTTTAAATGGACTGCTTCTTGCCTTGCAGATGGGCAACACCTACCAAGATCCTAAGTTCCTGTATTCTTCCAGAATTTTGGCCACTCTCTGAAGGGGTTTGTGGTTTTGTGTCCAAGATGTGTACCACATTCAAGATCTGTGACATGGCCATGGACTGGATTGCTGAAGGGCATGCCAAGCATCTCTGAAAACTCAAAAATTAGCATGACTGGTTGATAGACCCAACCTGATCTTTTATTGAAATTGCCACAAAGCCATGAAAAGATAATTTCGGCTTTACTATAAATTACTGCAAATTCTGAACCTGCTTGGAATGCCTGCCCGTGCCTTGAACTCACCCATGCCTGGCTCTCTGACCCAGATAGCAGCCCTCTCTGAAACTTAGTGACACCTCATAAATATTGGCCTTCCCTGGCCAGACAACGATCCTCTCTGAGGCTCTAATGGTCCTCATAAATTATGATGTTGGGGCCAGCAAAAAATGTAAACTACCATTAGTGTGATGCTTGTCAGAGTTCTGTTATCTGTAACCCCCCTTTGTGTAACTTTCTGGGCTATAAAGCTGGGCTGTAGGAAAGGTGGGTTTTCTATCTTGTTCATGCCATTTTGGGAGGGAGAAGCAGCCTGGCCAGTCGAAATAATAAGCTTGCTTTAATTTGATTTTAATTTGAGTCAGTGGTCTTTTCTTGCGTCCTGGTCTAACACTGTCAAGGATCTCTCTGGAGAATCCCTGCTTGGATAGATAGTAACCCAAGTTGCATGATTAGGAGCTGTCAGTGCCACAGTGTTCAATTAGAGAAAAGTTTTTCTCCAGGCTTCTTTCTTCCTTATTGTTCTGTTCCCCTGAATGTCAGGGAGGTGTTTGCCTTAGGGCACTCCTTTGGGACTCCTCAAGAAAACAGTTTCACATGTAAATGAAGAGGCCTAATCAGTGCCTTTGAAGTAAAGTGCTTTGTAAAAGCTATGTTTGAATCAGACTATTGGCCCTGTGTGTGGCTGTGAATTACATTGTCAGCACCCCAGGAAACTCAAGAAAAATCCCATGTGTCCATCCCAATCTAAAAGGATGAAAAAGAAGTGTACTATTGTATGAAGTCTCTTGCCTTCCTCTGGTCAGGCCCCTGACCCCTATGAAGTCAGAACAGGGATTCTCTGGGTCAAATGAGTTGTTGCAAGCCCTCCAGTAACTAGCACACAGGTGTTTGGGTTTTTTCATGAGTCCAGTACACATAAAAAATCTACCCCTGGCAGGCAGGAGGCCTCTAATGTGACAAGCAGAACAGTATTAACTACAGGCCCATTTTATCTCTCCTGTTTCTCAGGAAGGGTGTCCAGGCCACCATGACATTTGGCATATGATGGGCATGAGAGCTTTCTTTGCGCACCTTCTAAGGCTGCTAACCCTATAGAAATCCCCAGCCAGAATGTTATGATGAGTGTCTGTATGGAAGAAGATGAGGGTCATGTGGGAGTGTTTTTGTTAGAATAGTGGTCTTTTGTGTGGTGGTTGGAAAAGATGACTGGGTCCACCTCAGCTTGAAGTCTGGTGTGATGCCATTAGAGACTGAGTTCTGGAACGGATCTCAGAGAACTATTGTCATGAATTGTGTTGGGATTATAGAAGGCCAGGCATTAGAGGAGCCTTTGGAAACTGAGATCTAGGCCGAGGGTGACTTTCTCCACAACACTGGGAATCTCAGCCAGGATTTCACATGATTTTGCTGTGAAAGCCTTTTCAGGTATACTTGAGAGCCAAAACTCACAGAAATCTCATATTTTACACCCCAATGGGCCTGGATTCTTGTGACCTTTCACCACTCCTTGGGAACCTTGCCTGCATGCGATCTCTAGAGCTTTTACTGAAAGAAAATTCCTCAACACTTAATGGCTCCTGAATGAATCAAAACACACAGTGTCAACTTCTTCATTCTTGAAATATGGCTAGGCCAATACCATGAAGTTTTTGAGAATCCCATGACCAGAAATCACCGGAGAACCTTTAGATCTCCTGTTGCTCATCATGACTGAACCAGCGAGTGAGTGCCATTTTTGACTGAGTGGAATTCATGACCATGGTGAAGAACAGAGATGCCAGTGAGTAGGAGCCAGCAGGAACTGGGCCTGGAGCAATGGAGTGCAGGTGTGTGATCCAACATCTGTGGTGGGCCCCTGTGCTTCTGTCATTGGCTTCCAAATGACATGTGACTGATAAGTTGCAGCCAGGAGACCCAAAAATATAAAGGCATGTTGTTGTGGGTAGAGGATTTGGTGTGATGCTCAGAAACAAGTTGCTACGCTCAAGTGGGAAGGATATATGGGGTAGCAGCTCTGTTTGTGTTTTTGCCTTCACCCACGTGGCAGAGCTCCCTCCAGCACTGTGTCCTGGTTGATCTTTTTGAATTTCAAAAACAAACACCAATTTTCCAGGGAAGCTGTAAGAAATGCCATTAAAACTGGGCGGTGAGCCAAAGGCTTCACAATGCACCCAGGGAGACATTCATACCCCAATGGCCACAGTTACCTGCATAGAGAGGATTTAGCTCTGCTGCCTCCTGTTTCTATAGTAAAATATGAACCCATGTCCTCCTGTTCACAAAGACTCTGACTTAGCTTTCATGATCTCACTACAAAGGAAGCTAAAACACAAAGCTCTATTTCTAGTGGACGAATGTCAGAGGCAGATAGTCAAGAAGTCATTAGAGCAGCAAAGTTCCATGTTTGTGAAATGTTTACCCTGTCCTCTACTTTTGGGATCTCTTCTGCCACACCCAAGTTTGTGAGCTCCTCAGAATTTCCAATTCCAGATATTTATTCATAGTTTTTTTTTTCCTCTTCTCCTCTCATTGTGTCTTCTTTGGGGTGATAGTCATGTCCAGGCATTGTGATGGATGACAGTGGAAGATTTTTATGTGTCACGTGTTCCCATATGTATTAGACTCATTTTCCATTTTGCCATTTGAAATATTGAATCTGTGACACTAACCCATAACCTTCTAGGCTCTGTCTACTTATCCTAACATCGATAAAAATAATCCTAAAGGCATACAAGTAGAGGCATTTGATAGGAGGCATGGTGTATACTTGTACTTGCCTTTTGCTACATCAGATATACATATTATAAAACCTGTGACACACTTTTCTATTTTACTTCTCCAAGAATTTTCAAAATTAACAAATATGTAACTTCCTGACTCCCTGACTCTGTCGCCTGGGTCACAATGTATATTTTTATATACATATATATATAATCCTACTGCAATCACAGGTATATTTTTGAGAGTACTCTCACTTTGGTAAATACGAATTTTATGACGAGATCACTGCCCCCCAATGCACTGAGGTAACTAAAAATTCAAGCTGTGGTGAGCTTTATACTTAAACAAGTTTAGACATGAAACAATGTAGAGGAAAATGAATATTTGGGGTACATATGTGAAGGATATATATCCACTTATGAATTTCGATTGGCATATATACTATTACATTTTAATGTATTATATATATATATATATATATATATATAACAAATTTGCAAACATGAACTATATGTGTCATATACTTATACTACCTTGATTCTTTTATGTCCATCTGTGTGGATTTATAATCAACTTTTCAGGAGATATTTTTCAGAAATATTCATTTTCTTGACATACATATTCATTTCGGAATACTCAAAATGAACTTCAATGAATATTGAGGACTAACCCTAATATTTCTACAGTAAGTTACCTAGTTTAACATCAATGAAAGTATATTCATATGGGACATGATGTGTATTTTGAATTAAATTTTTATTCAAAATTGTTATATTCCTATTTCTTCAGTATATATACATCATAGGATGTATCATTTCATCCACAATTCACAAATTGATATGCATATGATTCACTTTCATTCACTCCCTGTATCAGACCCCATGTATTTCTCTATGTTGCTTTACTTGGTTTTTCATGAGATTTCTTTTATATCACATAACTTTCAAATTCCATCATCATTTTGGAAGCAAAACTCAAACACAGTTTGTTATAATTTGTAACCCTAATATTACCACTACATGTATAACTACTTGGATGGAATGTGTGTATGTGAATAGCAAATTTCATGTATTTTTAAAAATGTCAATTCAATCCATTATTTGAAATAGTAACCTGTTATTTTTTTTATTCACCATATGGTCTATTCATGCATCATCTCAATATACATAAACCCAGGTTACACCTATTTTTATCCCCGAACTCTAAATGATAGGGTTTCAAAACATGCTCCCTGAAATGGTGGAAGAAATACACATGTCACGTGCTCCATATATTCCTTTCATCACATCATGTTCTAAACACAAATGCAAAACTCACACTTATCTTCTCCCAAAGCCTCATTTTAAAGAGAGCATGGATTACTAAAATCATCTACGTATGTATTGCCTATTGTTTTCAAATTTGAATCCTATGGTGAGTATACACTTGATTCTTTCAAGGATAGTGTGTTCAACTACCCCCCTCTTGAAATTATCCCTGATCTTATCACTCATTTTGTACTTTGCCTGATCTCCTAACATCCTTATTAATATCTATTTCCCCAAGTGCCTTTTTTGCGACTAACTCTTCATGTGTGCTGACATTCCCATTTACACTTTAATAGAAATTCATTGGATTGCAAAAAGGGCCTTTGGTCCAAATCCTAAACTCACTATTCTTCCTTACCCTACACTGGAATCCTGCCTACTCTCTCTATTTCACTGCAAGTTCTCTTTTACATTCAATAGTCCCAGGTACAAGATCTTAGGCCATTGTCCATGGATTTAGAGGATTCATCTCTGCAGAACATAATTCAAAACTATGTATCCAAATCAAGCGCCCAACAAACTTGTGTGCTTCAGATCTTACCTAGTTTTCTATTTTCATACTTACATTTCACCTTACATTCCAATAAATATCCCAGTTGCCCAATACCTGTATTTATCCAGCAGAATGACTCCTAACCCAAATTGAACATGATAGGACCCTTAACAATACTCTGTTCCCTCAATCTATTTTCACATAACAGCAGGCCCTGAGTTGATCTTGCCATACAGGTATGTAGGAATTTTACAGCTGCTAAGAAGCTCAAAGGTAGATGCAGATATGATCCCTGGAGCAAATGTAGGCAGCTAGGTAGGACCTGTGAGGTCTAAAGTCATCTTCCCTGGCCAAGAACCCAGTCAGGATGAAGGGATGAGGCTGAATCAGCCTCTCTCTTCTCAATGCAGGGAAGATGGACACAATGAGGTCTGTGTGGATTGCTGATCCCAGGCTCCTAGGGTGTATAGACCTTTATGTCTTGTGAAAAAGTCACAGGAAGGTGGGGCAGTCTCCATCTCATGGGACCCTTGGAAACAAGTGTTAGGACAAAGTGGTTGCCAAGGCAGTGACCTCATTCACTTCCCTGAAGGAAGTGACCTCACCTCACTTCCTTAGTGATGGAACTCTCTGAACTTGGGATCCAGGAGGCGAGGCATCCAGAGGCAGTTTCACTCCCAGTGGGCTCACTTGATTGTCTGTACCAAGGCCAGAGTCATTCTTTGTTGGTACCTAGTGATGTGTTTAGAGCCAAATGCCTTGAATGGTCTCAACAGGGGCCTTTCCTGAGAAAGAAGTGTTGGCTCATTGCTAGCTCCTGACAACTACACAGAGATGGCCAAGGAGACCAGAGCTGAGAGAGGACAGGCCACTGCTGAGGAACATATTTTGACCCACCAGTCAGAGGACACAGTGGATAGGTGCAGACCAAATACAGGGGTGGTTTGTATGTTTCAGTGGGTGTGTGTTTCAATTTGTCGTTTTGTCTCCTGTTCCAAGAACATGAAGAAAAAGCGGGTTTTTTTTGTTTTTTTTTTTTGTTGTTTTTGTTTTTGATGTTGTTGGTTTGAAATGGACTGTTAACTAGTGAGCCTTTTTATGTCAGTGGATCCCACTGGGTTTGTGGTTAAAGAGAGAAGAGAGAAGAATGCAGCCATGAATGTGTCCTGTCTAGTGGAAATCTTTGCATGACTCCTCATGGCCAATTAATGAATGGACTGCTTCTTGCCTTGCAGATGTGCAGATGGGCAACACCTACCAAGATCCTAAGTTCCTGCTTTCTTCCTGAATTTTGGCCACTCTCTGAAGTGGTTCCTGGTTTTGTGTCCAAGATGTATACCACATTCAAGCTATATGACATGGCCATGGACTGGATTGCTGAAGGCCATGCCAAGCATCTCAGAAAACTCAAAAATTAGCATGACTGGTAAGGATCTCTCTGGAGAATCCCAGATGGATAGATAGTAACCCAAGTTGCATGATTAGGAGCTGTCTTTGCCACAGTGTTCAATTAGAGAAAAGTTTTTCTCCAGGCTTCTTTCTTCCCTATTGTTCTGTTCCCCTGAATGTCAGGGAGGTGTTTGACTAAGGGCACTCCTTTGGGACTCCTCCAGAAAACAGTTTCAAATGTAAATGAAGAGGTCTAATCAGTGCCTTTGAAGTAAAGTGCTTTGTAAAAGCTGTGTTTGAATCAGACTATTGGCCCTGTGTGTGACTGTGAATTACATTCTCAGCACCCCAGGAAACTCAAGAAAAATCCCATGTGTCCATCCCAATCTAAAAAGATGAAAAAGAAGTGTACTATTGTATGAAGTCTCTTGCCTTCCTCTGGTCAGGCTCCTGACCCCTATGAAGTCAGAACAGGGATCCTCTGGGTCAAATGAGTTGTTGCAAGCCCTCCAGTAAATAGCACACAGGGGTTTGGGTTTTTTCAAGAGTCCAGTACACATAAAGAATCTACCCCTGGCAGGCAGGAGGCCTCTAATGTGACAAGCAGAACAGTATTAACTACAGGCCCATTTTATCTCTCCTGTTTCTCAGGAAGGGTGTCCAGGCCACCATGACATTTGGCATATGATGGGCATGAGAGCTTTCTTTGCGCACCTTCTAAGGCTGCTAACCCTATAGAAATCCCCAGCCAGAATGTTATGATGAGTGTCTGTATGGAAAAAGATGAGGGTCATGTGGGAGTGTTTTTGTTAGAATAGTGGTCTTTTGTGTGGTGGTTGGAAAAGATGACTGGGTCCACCTCAGCTTGAAGTCTGGTGTGATGCCATTAGAGACTGAGTTCTGGAACGGATCTCAGAGAACTATTGTCATGAATTGTGTTGGGATTATAGAAGGCCAGGCATTAGAGGAGCCTTTGGAAACTGAGATCTAGGCCGAGGGTGACTTTCTCCACAACACTGGGAATCTCAGCCAGGATTTCACATGATTTTGCTGTGAAAGCCTTTTCAGGTATACTTGAGAGCCAAAACTCACAGAAATCTCATATTTTACACCCCAATGGGCCTGGATTCTTGTGACCTTTCACCACTCCTTGGGAACCTTGCCTGCATGCGATCTCTAGAGCTTTTACTGAAAGAAAATTCCTCAACACTTAATGGCTCCTGAATGAATCAAAACACACAGTGTCAACTTCTTCATTCTTGAAATATGGCTAGGCCAATACCATGAAGTTTTTGAGAATCCCATGACCAGAAATCCCCGGAGAACCTTTAGATCTCCTGTTGCTCATCATGACTGAACCAGTGAGTGCCATTTTTGACTGAGTGGAATTCATGACCATGGTGAAGAACAGAGATGCCAGTGAGTAGGAGCCAGCATGGAACTGGGCCTGGAGCAATGGAGTGCAGGTGTGTGATCCAACATCTGTGGTGGGCCCCTGTGCTTCTGTCATTGGCTTCCAAACGACATGTGACTGACAAGTTGTAGCCAGGAGACCCGAAAATATAAAGGCATGTTGTTGTGGGTAGAGGATTTGGTGCAATGCTCAGAAACAAGTTGCTACGCTCAAGTGGGAAAGATATATGGGGTAGCAGCCCAGTTTGTGTTTTTGCCTTTACCCACGTGTAGAGCTCCCTCCAGCACTGTGTCCTGGTTGACCTTTTTGTATTTCAAAAACAAACACCAATTTTCCAGGGAAGCTGTAAGAAATGCCATTAAAACTGAGTGTTGAGCCAAAGGCTTCACAATCCACCCAGGGAGACATTCATACCACAACGGCCACCATTACCTACAAAGATAGAATTCAGCTCTGTTGCCTCCTGTTCCTATTGGAAAACATGAACCCATGTACTCCTGTTCACATAGACTCAGACCAAGCTTTCATGATCTCACTACAAAGAGCTAAAACACAAAGCTATATTTTTAGTGGACGAATGTCAGAGGCAGATAGTCAAGAAGTCATTAGGCCAACAAAGTTCCATGTTAGTGGAATGTTTACCCTGTCCTCTACTTTTGGGATCTCTTCTGCCACACCCAAGTTTGTGAGCTCCTCAAAATTTCCAATTCCAGATATGTATTCACTGATTTGTTTCCTCTTCTCCTCTCATTATGTCTTCTTTTGGGTGTTAGTAATGTCCAGGCATTGTGGTGGAAGACAGTGGAAGATTTTTATGTGCCACGTGTTCCCATAGGTATTAGACTCATTTTCCGTTTTGCCATTTGAAATATTGAATCTCTGACACTAACCCATAACCTTCTAGGCTCTGACTACTTATCCTAACATCCATAAAAATAATCCTAAAGGAATAGAAGTAGAGGCATTTGATAGGAGGCATGGTGTGTACTTGGACTTGCCTTTTGCTTCATCAGAGATACATATTATAAAACCTGTGACATATTTTTCTCATTTTGCTTCTCCATGAATTTTCAAAATGAACAAATATGTAACTTCCTGACTCCCTGTCTCTGTCGCCTGGGTCACAATGTATATTTTTATATACATATATATAATCCTACTGCCATCACAGGTATATTTTTGAGAGTACTCTCACTTTGGTAAATACGAATTTCATGAAGAGATCACTGCCCCCCAATACACTGAGGTAACTGAAAATTCAAGCTGTGGTGAGCTTTATACTTCAACAAGATTAGACATGAAGCAATGTAGAGGAAAATGAATATTTTGGGTACATATGTGAAGGATATATATCCCCTTATGAATTTCAATTGGCATACATACTATCACATTTTAATGTATTAAATATAATATATATATATATATATATATATATATATATATATATATAGTACAAATTTGCAAACATGAACTATAAGTTTCATATACTTATACTACCTTGATTCTTTCATGTCCATCTGTGTGGATTTATAATCAACTTTTCAGGAGATATTTTTCAGAAATATTCATTTTCTTGACAAACATTTTCATTTCGGAATACTCAAAATGAACTTCAGTGAATATTCAGTACTAACCCTAATATTTCTACAGTAAGTGACCGAGTTTAACATCAATGAAAGTATATTCATATGGGACCTCATGTGTGTTTTAAATTAAATTTTTATTCAAAATTGTTATATTCCTATTTCTTCAGTATGTATACATCATAGGATGTATCATTTCATCCACAATTCACAAATCGATATGCATATGATTCACTTTCATTCACTCCCTGTATCAGATCCCATGTATTTCTCCATGTTGCTTTACTTGCTGTTTCAAGAGATTTCTTTTATATCACATAACTTTTGAATTCCATCATTATTTTTGAAGCAAAACTCAAACACATTTTTTTTATAATTTGTAACCCTATTATTACCACCTTATGTATAACTACTTGGATTGAATGTTTGTATGTGAATACCAGATTTCATGTATTTTTTAAAATATCAATTCAATCCATTATTTAAAATAGTAACCTGTTATTTTTTTATTCACCATATTGTGTATTATATATATTTGAGAAATATCAGCTAAACCAACAAGTGTAAGGAAAAACGCATTTTATTGGATAGAAATATATTACTATCCTAATGAGTTATCCTCCCTTTGTATGTGAGGATATTGTATTAACCACATTGTAAATTCCACCTATTTACATCACATGCCTTTATCTGCCTACTTCTGACTGGTTTCTGACTCTACTTACTTAATATGCTTAATTATATGCTAATTGTTTTTATGGAGTTTTTGTTTGGTTTTTTAAAATTACATATTAATAATAAAGGATTATAGTGTACTATGATACTGTGCAGTCTCCCAGGCATCAACACTATGAAGAGTTAACTTTTTCTTATCATTAGTGTTACATTTACGAAATTACTTTTCTTCAGGAGATGGAACCTTCTCAGAATGAAAATGTTAATGCTCCCTCTTCCCTCCAAAATGAGTCATTTGCTCTTCTTGCCTATTGGTAGGATTAGTAACATTATAGAATTCAGAAAATTTTAAACATCTGTTATGAATTTAAACTGACTTAATAATATAAGGGAATGTTTTGAATGACTTTGTTTGTCATTTATGCTGGCATTTATTTATAATTAGTCCCACAAATTTTCTGATTAATTAAAAAGTAATTTTGTTGGATCTTCCTTTTTATTTCATTAAATATATGTAAAGATCAAGCAATATATGAAAAGAAATCTCGTTATTGCAAGCCATGAACTCCATAAGACCTGTAAATCTTTCATTAAATGTTCTGTATAGATTGATTGTCACCGAATTTAAAAGTTATCTTTTGAGTAATTGAAAGCAGAACTGGATTCACAATGGTGCTTGCTGCTTTTTGAATCCATTAATCTCTTGAGTGACATTTACATATATCCAGGAATTATATTAACTACCTCATCTACATTTGAATACAGGATTACTTGAATTGGTGATAGAAAGCATTTTTTAGTAGGTAAGAGTGAAGTGATTATTCCTTTTACAGTTTAGTCTAATTGAGTTTAATGTTACACTTTTGTTTAATTCTTTTATTTATAGCTATGTTTCCTAGGGGCCAAATCTAAGAATTAACTGCCCCATGGCTAGCTAATCATATATTATGGGATTTTTTAAATCTGTGCACATTGGTGTAACCAATTTAAAATAATCACAGTGACAAAGAAAATTGGGCATTTCTGAATTATTTGAGTGAACTTCTTACCCTCTTTGAAACACTTTTATAATGCATTCAATATATAAGTTCTGAGTACTTCTTGTTAAAAATCCAACCAGTAAAAACTATACAATAAAACTCAGATGTTTTAAAATAGTATTTGAAATCATAGTTGTATGTGTATATAATATAAAATATTGGTAACAATAGCTAAATCTTTTAATATTTTTTTAAAAATAGACCATATGTTTAATTTTAAAATGAATCACTTTTATGATTTATTTTTTTTACAGAGAAGTCATTTTTTAAGCTTTAACTATCCAACTATTTACATTTTTATTTTAAGAGAAAAGGGTCAAATATGTTTACAAAGCATCAATATCTGCTCCATTAAAACATAATTTAGGTACTCTGGCCTTCAGATGATAGAGGGTTCAAGGTGAAGCAGCAGACTGTGGCCTGCTTCTCTAAAGATTCAGATCTCAAGAGATTTTAACAGTTGTCAGTTATATCAAGCTCACCTCCATCTCAAAGTGTTGTTCAGACATCCTAAGACGCATGTGTTGATGAATAATAGTCCTACCCAGACTGATCAAAGGATAGAACAGATATTTCTCCAGAACAGGGGAAAAATCAGTGTTGGTTGTAAAGTCCTCAGTAATTCTCTCTGTGCTTCAGCTATTTCCAGAAAACATTTTAAAGCCTGTTGTTGTTTGGAAGCATAATAATGAGTAGCTTTCTTGAACCTGAGCAAGGGCTTCAACAATGAGGTTCGGAGCTCTAGAAATAGTTTCAGGTTACGCTGCTCAGTAGTAAATCTGATTGTTCTCTTGCTATGTGAAGGTGAATCACATAACATTCAGAGCCTTAGTGTCATCATCTAGAATACAGAGGTGTAGGAACTTCTTTCTTAGGCACTTGGTTCAGGTGAGATTCAAATGACTTTTCTAAAATGCTATAGAATGTGATTAGGATTGTGCATACATAAAGTTGAAAGGGAGTGATCAGGAAGAACAAATAGCTCAAGCATTCTTCTGTCAATCATTGAAATATAGTTCTGATACTGTAAAAAGGAAATAGACCTTAGTCATTGGTGGGTTAAGAAAATGAGGAATTGAGGTTCATTTACCTTAAAAACAAAAATTACATACTTATAACCAAGGAAGCTTATTATTATTTTTATTCTGAATATGAGGCCTTTTCTGACAAGTAAGACTTCAGAAAACAAGTGAAACTGGTTTTGCTATGAGGAAGAGAAGACAGGAGAAAGCAATTATGATTGGCATTTATTGAGTTTTTCTGTGCATCTGAGCACTTCATATACAGTATCTCTTATAATCCTCATGACAACTCAAGGAAGTAGTACCTTTTGCATGCCTATAATCCCAACAACTCAGGAGGATCACAAATTTGAGGCCAGCCTCAGCAACTTACCAAGGTCTTACACAACTTAGCAAGATCTTGTCACAAAATAAAAACTAAAAGGGCTGGGGATGTGGCTCAATGGTAAAGCATTCCTGGGTCCAATCCCAAGTACCAAAGAAAAAAAATGAAATAAATTCATATTTCTTTTACATGTATATAAGTTAAGGCAATACCTTTTGAGTGAGGAGTTAAATTTCAAACTCAGAAACCAAACTCTTACTCACTAAACAGAGGACACTTTCTTACCCTCCTCTTAATATCTTTTGTCCTGTCAAAGAATAGAAGTGAGAGGAAAGCTGAAAGCACTTTGTTTGTAGGGATCTTCTTTTAAATATTTATGTATCCTATGTGGAAAATGTACACAACTCAGTAATTGGCTGTAGTGTCTAGTTTAAGAGTTTTATCACTTTCTGGCACTCAAATACATTATTATCAAATTGCATAATCTGACTCAGCAGTTGTAGAAGAAAGAGGATGGATTGACTTCTTAGTGAGATCTAAATGGCTAGATAGCCCTGCTACAAATATCCTATGCTTAAAATTTAGCTATAAGTTGAGGTGGGATTATTGGAAGTTACTGAGTCACCCCTGAAAGGTCATTTTCATTTTGCTCAAGAAGTATTCATTCTGCATTAAAACTGAGGTCCATTTTTAATGAAAAAGCTTTATTTTTTTCACTCAAAGTACTTTGAATGGAATTCTGTTTCCTGCAAACTATGATTGAATAAAATAACTTTGTGTAAATTTTTCTGATCCATATCTGTCTACTTTGGAGCCTTTGATGAAGAATAAGCCAAGGCTGTGGTGTCGCTTATGCATAAACTCAGGTGCATATTACTTTATTTGTGTTACTGATTGTACTGATTCTAAGTTTCTTTGCTACCTGTCCTTTGATCTTGATAGTAGTTTGTGTTCTTCTTTGTCCTCAATTAACTTACAATGTTGTTAATGGTTCAAATATGGAATACTGAGATAATTCTCTGTACTTCTTTGAAGAGTATAGTTGTTTGTTTTATATTAAAGTTACCAGGAGCAATCCAAAACCTGACTACAGCAAATACTGAAGTTTTAGAAATCACTTTTAAAGGCTGTGGAAACATATGAACGTCTGGAGTGAGGCCTGGGATTATTCTTTATTTAGCTTTTGATGGGTAGCCTCACTTGACAACCACTAATGACTCCTAGACTAGAATCCCTATAAGGACACCCATAGATGGAAAACTTTTGGTGGAACTCAATAACCTTCCATTTCTTCATTCACACCACTGATTTCAAGGAGATAAATAGACCACAGTAAAAAAATTTCAGAGTTTTAAAATGTCATAAAGTTCATTTTTAACCCCAGATGGCCATTTTTCTACAGATGGAGGCATTTTAAAATGGACCTTCAAATCATAACCAACTCAAACATGTAGACAAAAGTCATAGCAGAATTATAAAAGATAACTGTATCTTTTACAAGAATGAAATTTGTTAGGTTAAATGATAGCAATTTTTAAAAAGTTACTTTCTTCCTTTTATTTGTGACTGAATCTACTATTCCTCAAAATGGTAAAATTTGAGGATCAAAATGATCACAGTATCTTTCTTTGTACTGGTTGGAACTCACCAATGACTAAGTTCAGTGTGCTCCAGGAGGAAAACAAAGAAACTTCACATCAAAGTTGCTCCATAATCAGTTTTCCTAAAGTGTCTTTCCACAGAGTGGTAATCATTGGATACTTCTTGCAGCTTTCTAGTTGCATGATTTCAGGAATCTGGGATTCTGCAATCTTTTTAGACATTCTGCTAACACTTAACATAATGCTTTAAACTTGTGCCTATACTTTAGTAGGTAGTTTTTAAATAAATGAAGGAAATAATTTTCTTTATTAATTCCTTATGTGTAATGGTTTTGAACCCTGTAAAAATATTACTTCATTCATTGAAAAGGACTGAAAACATAATTTTCTTCATAACCAGGCTCTCTATAATTTGAAGACATATAAGTTTCTGCCTGATGATTTTTGATAGTCATGCAAATACTAAATCCATTTTAGAATCTGGCATCTACACAGCTAGATTTTCAAATCTAGCTAAAAAAAATAAGAAAAAAAATATGGATATCTGGATAGCTGTGTGTATGGCCAAATCTCTTTAGGGAGCCTGGCCATAGCATTAATGGAAAAGATATCAGAATATTCTGGCAGATTTCAGATTCTTTATTAAAAGCAGATACTTGGTGCTTATGTATTACTAATTTTGTTGTTCATAGGGAAAATGATTCATCATTATGTGTAAATGGTAAACAGTTGGAAAGAAACATTATTCACTTTGTTTATTTTCTTTGTAAAGAAAAGTTCATTTTCTTTCCCAGTTTAAAGTGGTATGAAGCAGTGCAACAGATGTGGACAATTTCCTGTTTTGGAATGATACTTTTTTGAAATGGAAAGGAATGGGGCAAAAATATTTTAAAATATATATTCTATATAGATCATGATTAGTACTCAAAACAATTTAAAAAATTTTTAAAAATCTAAAGCAAGCATTTGAAATTTAAGATCCTGATCTTTCAAGTATGAAATATATAAGTAAAACAGAGTTTCAAGATGTATATTTCTTAGAAATGTAGTTTTAAAATATACCATTATGTATTAATCAGGACAAAATATCTGTGTTCAAATTAAATTGGGAAAAACTGGTTTAAACAAATCAGATTCCTCCTTCTTAATGTTTATATTATTTTTGCTGGGGACTGAATCCAGAACCTCATGATAAACATGAACTCTACCACTGAGCTATACTTCCAGCCCCAGACAGATTTCCTTATTAAAGTACATCCCAGAGCCTATTAAATGTTAATGCAGACTGTGATCACATACATATAGTTATACACACATACACACACACAAACTCACATACTCCAGTTTTCAAATGCATTTAAATTTAGAACTATTTCTTTTATCCTTGGAAAGTATCTTAGGGAGTAAATTCTGTATAATATACTTTATCCATTCAATATTTGTCAATTTACCCATTATGTTTTTAAGGTTGCTTTTGTGTGTTGAATTTCACTAATGAGCAGACTAAATGGTTTTTAACTGGCAAGATAATAATAAACAATCTCAAATAAATAAATCACATACTGGTTTTATCTATATTCTGGTTTGCCTTTCCCTTTTGTCCAAACTGTGAAAGAAGTTTGTTATTAAAATGTGCTTTAATTTTAACACAGAAATCTTTGTCTGTCAGCAGGGGAGAAAAGAGCTCTATTTTTATCATGAGATTATACCAAACTGTAACTCTGGTTAATAAAATACTTAGACTCTTGATGAAATAAATCATTGTAATAATGATATTCATCACCATTATTATTTCTTCAGAAAGAGAACTGGCTTCTGGGTATTCTTAGTCTAATTCCATCTGCCAACACAAAATTTGGACTTTGAAAAAAACGCATTAGGTATTTTCTGGATTACATCCCTGGATGACGAAGAGCTTCATTACATGTGAAAAGCTCCCACTGGTTTAATATCTAAACCTTTGCACTAGATACAGAAACTATATCTACATTTTCAAATCCACAAAATTTCATGACATGTATGAGAGAAACTGGAGGTTACCCTCTCCCCAACAGTCTGCTGCCTAAAGGCTGGTATTTGTATCCAACTCTCTTTTTTGCCTGATTTCTATTTAAAAAGAAACAACAACAAAAATAACAATAACGCAAAACATTTCAAAGCCAGTTTTGAAAAATGGTAGCTTGCAACCTCTGCAAAAAAGCAAAGATGTTCCAACTGAATGATAAACCAACATCAGCTATAGGGCTCCTAAATAACCATGCAAGACAGACAAGAAAAATCTAAGTGGAAGGGCATGCATATGCTGAAGAGTAAAACAGAAACCAGGGTAAGTCCACGATGAAAAAATCACCACATTGCATAATAGTAGTAATGCATAAATATGATTTAAGTGATAAATTTAGGCCAAGCAGAATTCTTTTCTTGCTGCCTGCAAGTCTAGCCATAGTTACAAGATCCTGCAATTCATGGTCAAGAAAAGCTGTAGATGTCTATCCCAGACATGTTGCCTGAAAACTGTGCATATTTCTCTGTATATTTTTAATTGTTATTTTGAAATTAATTTGTATAAATTTTTAATTTTTCAAATGTATAAATTTCTATAATTTATGAAATAGTTTGAATTTTGTATGGGAATTCTAATTATTGAAGTAACATTAGCACTTCCTCTGACATGTAAAAGTTATAAACCTGGACAAATTACTATAAGGAATTTAAATAACTGGGTGCAGAGGATATATGTTGAATGATGAGAAAAATATTGTGTGTTTTGATCCAAAAATATCAGTTTTACATTGTTTATAATAATTAAATGCCAACTATGTGCTATAATGAAAATTATAAGTACTGAAATTTTATCTCTTGTTCACCTCTCCTTTTCTGAATCTCATTATATGCAACTTAAAGAAGTCAATTTACATTATCAGCACTCAAAGGATAAAAATCTCCTTACTAATTAACTCAGCATATAGTCTGGTTATCATTTAGTAATGAAAGAAAAAGAGTGTTTCCTTAAGACAGCAAAGATACATATTTTGGTGGATATATTTTGGTAAATTTTACATTAAATTATAAGCCTAAGTATATAAAAATGACCATAAAGAAAGTAAAAACATAAGTGATAGACCTAAAGAAGAGTTTTGCAACTTTTTATGAGAGACTATAAAAAAAGGATTGTGAAACAAAATGTACAAAAACTACAAATTAATAAGTATAACTCAACAATCTGACAGAAAAATGGATAAATGAGATGAATGGGTAAGCTATAAAAAATCAGCAATAATATCTAACTTTTATAGTTACCATAATAAATTACTACAAACCAAATGGATTAAGCAGCATAAATTTATATCTTATAGTTTTGAAGGTCAGAAGTCTGATGGTTGTCAACTCACCACATTGAACTTGTCAGTGGACTGCATTCCTTCTAGAGGATCTGAGGAAGAATGATTTCCTGCTCATCTGGGTTGTTTGCAGAATTCAGTTCTTTGAAGATGTAGCACTAAAGTCCCTATTTTCTTGCATACTCTAAACAGTTCACTCAATTTTTAGAATTTGCCACATTCCTTGGATCTTGTTCCCTTTCTTTCATCTTTAAGCCAGCAATGACAGAAGGAGACTTTCTTACATTGGATTTCTCTAATTCTTCTGTCATCTTTCATGCTTTTAAGAGCTCGTGTAATTATACTAAAAAAAGCCAATCTGGAATGATACCTTCACAAAATCTTTAACCGTAATCATTTTAAGGTCTTATTCGTATAAGATAACATATTTATAGGTTCTGGGGTTTAGCTCATGGATATCTTATGGGAGCATTAATCTGCATACCATACCCAATAAACATATGATGATTAACTTAAACTCATTTGTAATCAGAAAATGCATATTAAGAAATCATGTAAGATTGAATTAAAACCATTGAATTGGCAAAGCTTAATGTGGAATTCATTTTCTCCATTGAATTGGCAAAGATTAAAAATATGACAATATCAAGTATTGGCTATAATGTAGGGATACAAGTATATTTATATAACCCCTGTGGGAATATATGTCATTATAGGTAAAAAGAAAAATGGCAGAACCAGGTTGCCAGAAGATGGATACCATGGGAAGTCATTTTAAGGTGGGAGGTGGACTCAGTTCTAATGAAGAAACATTCAATGTGTGCCGAATGGATTTCAGAACTACTGTGGACCACTCATGTTATTCCCCACCCCCACCACCATTTCAAATAGGAATTCTTGTAGTATTAGAAAATCTTTGTGAGATGATTAGGTTATGAGGGTAAAATCCTCATGGATGGGCCCAAGAGAACTATCTTTTCCCATGTGTAGACACAGCTATAAAATACTATTTATGAACCAGAAAATGAACTGTCACTGGATCTGTCTGCTTTGATCTTGGTCTTCCTGATCCTCAGAACTTTGGAAAAATAATTACTGTTTTTTATAAGCTACCTCATTTATGACATCTTATTTCAGTAACTTAAATGGTCTACAAAACTGAGCATTCAGCCTGCTGTCCTCACTTGGACCTTCCAGCCTCCATAAACACATGAGTTCCTCCCTCCACCCTACACACACACACACACACACACACACACACACACACACACACATTAAATTGGTTTTGTTTCTCTTTAGAATATTTACTAGTGTGTATAATTCAAAAATATGTGACTAAATGTGTTCAGATTGAAAAATTCAGAGCTGATATAGGTATTTTTAGAATACAACATTTAACAGGAAACATGGTGACATGTTTACCTGGGAAACTTTACCTGGGAAACTTTCAAATAATATGGTAGCAAAACTTCAAGATGGATTTCAATGATCCAGCTCCCAAATGGAATTCATACTATTAAGTAGTATTTTTACAGAGAGAAGTCTGTGTAAACAATAGGATATTGCAGAAGGTGGTGGACACTTATTTTTCAACAAAAAAAATGGAGACTTTGAAAAGGGAGTTTTCCCTTAGTTATTTTAACAGAAGTCCAAAGTAGAAAAGGATTTATCTAAAATGATTTTGGGAGTGTGGCTTTCATTCCATGCAGTAACTGCAATAATATTCAAGGACACTAATATGTTGTTAATGACAGTTACATTTGTAAACAGAGAAAGGAAAAGATAGTAGAAAATGAAAGCTCTTGTATTTACAAAGTTCTGCAAGCAGGAAGCAAATATTAGCACATTTTCTTTTGTTAAAAAGAAAGAATAATTCAGGGCAGAACCAGGATCCCAGAAGATGGAGACCATGGGAAGTCATTTTCAGGTGGGAGGTGGACTGAGTTCTAATGAAGAAACATTCAAACTGTGCCTAAAGGTGACTACTGTGGACCACTCAAGTTATTTCCCACCCACACCACCATTTCAAGTAGGAATTCTTGTAACAATTGTCCTAAGCTTGTTGGGTCATTGTATTTTTATTTTGTGCATTTGTGTGTAATGAGGAATGATCATCTGTCTCTTTCGCTCACTGATCTCCAGCTGTAGAATATCTAGGCCCATGAAGTTTTCCATAAGAAATCACACAAGAATACCCTCCACTGCACCTAGACTAAATATAAATGACAAGATTCTACCCTATCACACTGAATTTGTAATGGCATGGGAAGTTGGAATTCTTTGGAGGGTGTGAAAGAATTCCCCATGTAGGACAGGTGTGAATTAATTATTGGTGGAAAGAGGGTAGACTATGGAATTGAACTTCCAAGTTGGTCCTAATAAACTCCATTTCTTGAAATGCAGACTTTATAGTCCCTTTCTACATTTTAACAAGGATAGACCTGGAACAAATAGAAAATATTTGGAGTGATTGTATTTTTACATCTGGGTTAGATTATAAATGATACCACGAATTTCTTCTTGATGTTCTCATGCCCTCCACCTTCTCCCTTCCTCTTCCTCTCCCTCTCTGGTTACCTCAGGTTATTTTTTTCTAGGAAAGTCAGCTATTAAATCATGAGCAGCATAACAGAGAGACCCAAGTGTTGCAGAACTGAGGTTTCCAATCCATAACTAGTAGGAAACTGAGGGCTACCATCAATAGCCCTGTGAATGCACTTGGAAAGGGGTCTTCTCATCTCAGTCAAGCTTGCTGCAGACCTCATCCCAAACTTTTTAGACTACATCCTTCTGAGACACTCTGAGCCAGAATCATCCTGATTTCTGACTCTCATAAACTAAGTGATAAAATAAGTGTTTATTGTTTTAAGTAGCCAAATTTTGGGGGTGATTTCTTGTATAACAATGGATATCTAATGTAACAACCTAAGGGTTTATCGATATCTTATTGTATCTTTTACTTTTACTCAGAGCTGAAAGTAAAAACCACTGCAGGAACTATTAACTGGAAGGAGTTTATTAGATGGAAGTAAATGCTTAGAAATACAATGGAAACTATCAAATGCATAAGTAAGGCTCTTTGGGGACAACTGGTTTTGAGACCAGTGGTACCAGAAATTAAAAAACATACCTCTGCAGTTGAGTCAGTGAGATGGAGTGAAAAAAAAATAATCACAACAGGGTCATACTACTGTTTCTGATGCACATGGTTCTAAATACTCAGTAATGTGGAAAATGGACACAAGAATGTTGCTTCAGGAAAACACCATATGACTACAACATTGCTCATCAGCGTAACCAAAGAGGTGTAAATAAATGACTTCTCCTTCATCCCTACCCTCTGGTTCTTCTGCAAGAATATCTAGTGGAAATTGAATCTCTTCTGGAATCTTAATGGTGAAGAAGTCTTTGAAAATTTTTAGTTAGCGGTAAAATGGAGGTTGAGAGTCAGTTTTTACTCTTCACCATGGTTTGTACTAACAAGAAGTTTACAACTTTAATGGAATGACAAGATTAGAGATGGGCATGTGTTAAATTGAGTGTTACAGCTTAAGCTCAATAGAAAATCAGAAGAAAAGAGATTAGAGTGTGGCAGAGAATTCAGATTAAGTTTCATGGAAGAAATTTGGGTTAAGGCTTGAAAAGATGGTAGAAGCTAAACAAACATTTTTTAAAAAATCACATTTCATAAAGGTGGATGGGAAACGTAAACACAGGGATTAACACAGATGATGGCAAGTAGGTAGCCTGGTGCTTCAAAAAATAAGTAATGGAGTGATCATAAGGGGCTTTGAAATATATAGGGCTTGAAAAATCAAGGTGACATGTAAATGTATTGCAGGTAGTTCTCTATGTACTGAATGTCTGACAATATACATTTACATATTATATAAAATCACGTGTTATTGCCATTCCCCAGATTCATTTCTTTGCCCCATATTCAGGATCCTACAATAGAATATTCATGCCCACAGATGTCTCAATATCCCTCTTCTCAAAGCCTGGTAATATTTTTGCAGTCACTATAAAAGCTGTTAGCCTTTTTTTTTCTGATTAGTACTTTGGTTCTTTTATTCCAAAAAAAGGTTTTCTTTGTACATCCTAACTCTGGTCACTTGCATCTTTCTCGAGGGACTAGGAGGATTTTCATATCATCCTAGTTACTGTCTGGGGTCCTGCTTTTAAATGGAAAATTGTGGGCATTGCTATATGTACCCATCCTGTTTGGAATGTTTCATGTGTCTGGTAATTTGACTCCTTGTTCAGATCAGTATTGATAGGAATAATAGTTATAAAACAATGAGTATGTATTTCAGGAAAGGAAATAAATTCTTCCCAAATATTTCTATATCTGAGTATATGGTATGTTTTTGTCTCCGTGTCATACAGGAAAGACTTAATTAGATACACTGGGGTGCGGTGGCACACAGCTGTAATCCCAATGGTTTAGGAGGCTGAGGCAGGAGGATGGAAAGTTCAAAGATAGCCTCAGCAAAAGCGAGGCACTAAGCAATTCAGTGAGACATTGTCTCTAAATGAAAATACAAAATAAGGCTTGGAATGTGGCTCAGTGGTCGAGTACCCCTGAGTTTAATCCCTGGTAGCACCCCCCCCAAAAAAAAAAGAATTAATGAGATTTCCTTAACCCCAGAGATGACAGCCTTTCCACCATATCAAAAAAATCAAACCTATGTATCAGTTTTATATGATAGTATCCCAGATATCACAGACTACAAATATTGCAATGGTTCATTAGCTCATTTAACCCTTAGGATAAGTTAGTGAAGGGAGAAAGGTGGGGAATTACTATTTATAGATCACAAAAGCAACTAAATTCTAAGTGATTTGCCCAAGCAAATTGAGTGTTTAGTAATATTATTATAGTTTAATCTAGCCTTATATAAGGAAAGTTTTTATTTCATACACATTAGATAAATATGTAAATTGATATTCATTTAAGCATTTGAAACATAAAGTATTAAATTTACAGAACTCCTAATATCACAAAGAATACATATTTTACCACAGTAGAAACTGAAAAAATACAGTTATGGTAAACTTTTTTTCTTATATAACTAGCAATGTCTTGATCACAATTATGCATGATCTCCATGCATTTATGTATATCATCTCTTTTATTTTTGAACAGAAGAAAAAATTAGATAATGGTTATCTTTCTGGGTCTCTAACCAAAATCTCTAGCCTCTTCTGCTAATTAATGCATTATTTTCAGTAGTGAAAGAGTCAAGAAATCTGTTGACTCTTTTTTTTCTTTTTCTTTTTTGGTTGGGTCTTTATTGCTGCCAATTACAGAAAGGTGTTCTTTGGCTAACTTATACATGTTTGTTTGTATCATGTTGGAAAATGATATTCTATTATTCTATCCATGTAGACAGTTGTTTAGAAAGTGCTAATGCATGAAATAATGCCACAAAATAAAGCTTCACCTCAAGTTTTAAAAAACTGAAATTTTAGTTATTTATCAGTATGAGAAAGAATTATAACTTTAGAATGACCTCCAGTTCTTAAATTTTATCTTGCAGCAATTAGACCCTCCAAGCAACCTAACATTTTCCAATCAAGACTCAGAAATTTATGTTATGTAGCATCAGAAATTACTTGGTTATAATCAAAAGGAACATAAAGGTGAACATTTTCATTAGTGCATGTCATAAACATTGTACAGAAAAGAACTATATAACCCATCTCAGTCCTATCCATCATCACTGAGCAACCATTTAAAGGAATGGTGGTGGAGACCTTGGTTTTTAGTTACTTCAACTCCTAAGAGAGTTTTAAAGTTGCACCGGAAAAGTTTTCAAGGAATAGCAAAGGTGGCTGGATGGTAGCTGGAGCCATATGAAAACTTTGTAAGTTATAGACTGCTGACTCTATGTCAGAAATAATGCATTCAATTCTACAAACAGGGATATTGATTGAAATCTGAAAGATAGATGCGATGTGAGTCTTAAGCCTGTGGAAAGAGAGTTAATACATTTTTCCATGTGATTAATTAATCACGGTCATTACAGGAGAAAGAATTAAGGATAATGCATCATTTCTGTGGGCATTATTGAACACTTCATAATTGCATGAAATCTATATGAAAATTCAAATATTTTGCTTTCAGATCACAGAGAAGGAACTGCACTTTGCAACTTAAGACTAAAAATAAAAAGTTATTGGAAAAAATCAATTCTTGGTTGAAAATAATAGATGACTATTTCTGTAAGAACCACAGAATTACCTTCTAGACTAATAGATACATTAAAAGACATTCAAGTTGCTGTTATTATTTAAAACAAAACAGTAAATTTTCAAATTGCCAACTCCAAAATTAAATGTGCTATTGAAAATCAGATAATCTTAACTTATGGTGAATTAA
This sequence comes from Callospermophilus lateralis, assembly GCF_048772815.1. Lineage (NCBI taxonomy): Eukaryota > Metazoa > Chordata > Mammalia > Rodentia > Sciuridae > Callospermophilus > Callospermophilus lateralis. Next base: position 3,794,353 of record NW_027515346.1, on the reverse strand, counting down.
TTAAGATAAATTTGCTGTTGCGTAGGGCATAACATTTCAAATTATTATTTGCTCAGGCTTGTTGGTAAGTCCACAAAAAAATCTGCAATTTTCTTATAGTTAAAAAGTACATGTATTGGGCTGGGGATGTGGCTCAAGCGGTAGCGCGCTCGCCTGGCATGTGTACGGCCCGGGTTCAATCCTCAGCACCACATACAAACAAAGATGTTGTGTCCACCAAAAAGTAAAAAATAAATATTAAAAATTCTCTCTGTCTCTCTCTCTCTGTCTCTCTCACCTCTCTCTTTAAAAAAAGTACATGTATCTATAGTTTTCAGTATGCATGAATAAGAATTAAAAGGAATTGATACGGCACTAAAATTTTATAAAGAATATACAGCAGTCTTTTATCTGCAGGGGATATGTTCCAAGATTACATAGTAGATTCCTGAAACTGCACATTGTCACAAACCCTATATATAGTATTTTTCCCTAGATATGCATATATATATATATATATATAATAAAGTTTAATTTATAAATTAAACATAGTAAGAAATTAGCAAGATAACTAATAATAATAAAATGGAACCGTTATAACAATACACTGTAATAAAAGCTATGTAAATGTGATCTCTCTTTTCCTTTCTCAAAATATCTTATTAGACTGTACTTATCCTTTCCCCTCTTATCAGGCCATGAGATGACACAGTGTCTATGTGAGGAGATGGAGCGAGGTTTTCATAGCATTGTGGCATAAATTTAGGCTCCTATGGTCCTTCTGACAAGACTTCTGGAGGATACCATTAACAAGGGTGATGAAACCCTCAGAAAATGAAACTGCCTGTAATAGGAGACTGCCATAGATTATTTTCTAACTTTTAAGTTGGGACCTTGAACAGTTTGCATTATCTCATTTAATCCTTCTAATTTCACAAATACTCTTATGTTGTAGGCATCACCTTCCCTGCTTTATAGCTGAAAAACTGAACTTATGATTATATGGCTGGTATTTAGTGGGGCTGATAGTTAAACCCAACTTTGTGAAAGTCCCAGTCTTTTGTAGATTGCATATCTGATTTAAAAGTGTCACACTTCCCTGAATTCAATCCCTGTGTCCTGCCTTCCTACTATTGTCCAGTGTTCTGACTTTCCTCATTAAAATTACTCTTGGGCATGATCTTGACCCTGGGCTACAGCCAGTATCATCTCCCACAGTGCACATCTGATGCTACTTGAATACAATGATGACTTACCCCCACCTCCTGTGAGCACACTCGCGTATACACACATACATACTACTTGAGTCTACCAAGGTCCATAGAATTTCAGCAAGCATATTACATGCAAGGCTTGGGTTCTGTTTATACAATGGGACTTGACTGTTTTTGCCTCTGTCATTGTCATCAGGAGACTAGGTGGCTGGATTCAGGGATAAGGTAAAAGATATGCAGAGCAGAGGTTTTCTAGATAAGTTGTCCAAAGTAAGCCAGTAAAGAACATACCTCCCTTCTACCAGAATACTGCAGATAAACAAGTTCAGTCAAGTTTAATCAAGTTCAACTAGGTGCACCTAGAGTATTTATGATTTTTTGGTATGTTGATAATCTTTCAAAACATTCTCAAATCACCTTTCATTTTTAAAGTGGCAAATATGTTTCATTAGAGAAAATTTTATGACACAAATAATATGCATTTATTTTTCCAGTGATGTGAAATTCTGAATTCATAGCCATTCTTAAAAAAACAAACCCATTTTTTGTAGTTTGTTGACATGCATTCTCAAAGATTCATGATAGACACATTTATGCTCCTATATTTATCCACATCTTCTTCTAATGTCTCTATTCTATTTTCTTTCATATTTATAAACCAAGACCTTAATGCCTGAAGCTACAACTTTTTCCATCAGCCTTTACACGTGTAACTTTTTTTTATACTGACTCTTGCTGCTATGTCTAAGGTAATTAATATGTTCACAATTCTGCAGATGATTCTTTCTGTAAATAACATGTTTGTAAACATTTTCCTTTTGACTGATTTGCTTTCATATTTTTTCCCAATACTTTCAAAATCAGAGACTTTGAAAAGATGCAATAAGGGCCTCTGACATTGAGAAACAAATTTTAATTTAAACACTAATTGGCTATGTAGATAGAACCAATTATTAATATAGAGGTTTTATTTAAAGAAACTTCAAATTTCTAGAAAAGCTATGAACATAGAATAGGGTGTTGTTGTGTATCTCAATTCAGTTTTGCATATTGGTGACATCTTACATTGGAATGGCATCTTTTATCAAAATTAACCAATATCAACTTTTTAATCAAATTCCACACACTGATCATATTTTTTTGTTAAATATAAATGACCCATTTTGATAAGAATACAATTATGGTATATATCTATAGGCAGACCATTTCCAAAAATGGGTGGAATAATCATATGCAACCTTGATGTCAGCTACAACTTTAAAATTTACAGCTTTAACCTTGAAATCTTAAAAAAAAGTATCAGCTATGTGATCTTAGTCAAGATATTTGCTTTCTTACGTTTTAATTCCTTTATTTAAAAGTGGACATAACAATATGCCTTTCCCACAGATTGGGGAAGAGCACTGAATTATATTTTGCATATAATGTTCTTAGTTCAGGGTCTGGAACATAGAAACACCTTAACAAATGTAGACTGTTTTCAACTATTATTACTAAATTTTAAACCTGGGGAACTGCCGAAGCCCCGCTGGCTGGGCAAAATAACCGGGGGGTGAAGAACAACTTGCATAGATTGATACAGCAGGAATGGGAACCATTTATTGTAGGACAGGAGTGGTATTTATACATTTCACACAGCTTATCTAATTAACATAAACTCCATACAGCAGTCAACCAATAAGAAATCTCCACACTTAATGGCTTGCTTTTGTTACTTCATAAACCACTCCCTCTGGCGTTTTGCCAGGCGCCATCCAGACTTGTTTACAGACTCTAACATTTCTCTGGCAAAATGCCAGACGCCATCCTGACTTGTTTACAGACTCTAACAGGGAACAAACATCCCAAGAGAGTTAAGAATTACTCATACAATGTTGATGTTTCTTCAGACTGACCAGGAATATGTGAAGAACATACATTATATGCAAACAGAGATACAAAAATTGTGGTATATATGTGTATTAAGAATTGTAATTCAAAAAAAAAGAATAGTGTTACCTTAGATTAGGTAGAGGGAAGTGAAAGGAGGGGAAGGCAGGGGATATGGGAATAAGAAAGACAGTAGAATGAAACTTACTTTATGTATGTATGTGACTATATGACCAATGTGATTCTACATTATATATACTCAGAAAAATGAGAAATTAGATCCCATCTATATATGATGATATATCAAAGTATATAAGTGCATTCTACTGTCATGTATACCTAATTAAAAATATTAAAAAAAAAGAACAAAGACTGGGGGTACAGCTCAGTGGCAGAGCCTTCCCTCCCTTGTGTGAAGCCCCTTGGGCTTGATCCCCAAAATTATGAAAAATAAAAATAATAAGAAAACAATAAAGTCAGAGCCAATAATCACCTTATCTCCAGGTCTGTTTTGTCATAGACACATGTGATCCAGTGAGTGGCTCATCAGTTATCTAGCAGTTAAAAACTGAATTAGAGTGAGGAAGGCCTAATCCAGCTGATATGAGTTTTTCATTTTTAGTAAAAATGGTAACAATATTTTGATCTTTAAAGATTTGTTTGTTATTTCCCGAGCAGTTAGAAGTTATTGGAGAGTAAACATTTAGAATTTTGATACAATATGAAAGGAAGTCTTTTTCTTACAGATTCTAACTACTTTGTGTATAGAGCAAAATAAGTTTCAGGCATTTCCAAAACCTAACTTGAGGGAACAGAAGATTTGTACAATAAGTTTCAGTCAAAAGAATTAATATTTTCCCCCATTACTTCTCTTGGAGGAAATAGAAGAGAAAAAGAAAATAGAAACAAAACAAAACAAGAGTTTGAAGGATAGAGTTCTGATAATGAAAGAAATCAGATTGAAAGAAGCAAAGATGGATCAGTCTCAACCCATCAAAATTAAAGAAGAGCTACAATTCCAACAATGAACCAAAGCAGTAGGTGCATGTTAAGGGGGAGAGGATTAGGGCATTCAAAAGTTCTCGCAACATCAAGATTTTACAAATTGTGAGTTGGAAATTAAGATGTACAAACTAAGAAACCCAAGACTCAGTCCACCCTAGGATAAATGCTGCTGTGGGCACATACATGTCTATGCAACATAGTTCTGTGCTTTGTCAATCATACCCATTAGATAGAAGTAATAAGAGTATGCATGTAGCACTATGTTAAAGATAATGTTCCTGGGAAGAGCAAAAGTGAAGCCATCATTATTAAGCACAATTGAAAATAATCAAACAATGGGTGGACTTTTGTATTTAGATTTTATAACATTTATAGCTATTAAATATAGTATTGAAATTGTATAATTAAAAATCATATAATATCACAACTCTGAGTTACTTGAGACTGTAATTTTTTAAAAACAGTTGAGACCAATTTTTTTTTATATCAGAAAGCATATTTTGTCAGAAGTGAGAGTAGCTTGAAAAAGTTACAGTGTAAGATTCACCCTATTCTTAACATCTGTATCCATTTCCATCATTTTTCAGAATAATGTATTTCACAAACCAATGCAAATCCTTTCCAACATTATGTCCCACAGTAGAACATATTCAATCAATGACTACAAACTCATGTACAGTGTGTCAAATTACTACTTACTGTCACTGAAAATCAGAATAGTAAATTAGCAACAGTTTAGTTTCAGGGACAGTAAGCACCACACATGGACCTAATTATTATTTGTACAGCATTATAATAAGTCAGGATTTGATCAAATTTATAAATTGGTGGATTTTTAAATGAATTTGAACAGCCTAAGTATAAGTTTGTATATCTTTGGCAAGACAAAACAATAAAATAATGTAATATTAACAATCACATATTGACCTTCACATTTTTCACAATTTTCAAAGTATTTGACCCTTATTATTCCATGTTTCCATGGGGTTGCTAAGTGGTTAGAACTTCAGATGTAATGAACTTCAGATGTAATATAGACAGGCGATCCCTTTCTATACCCCTTTCTTCATTAGTTTATATGTAAGAAATTTTCTCCTTCTCCTCATCATTTAAAATATCCCAATCTTGAGTTGTAAATCATGTAGTTATACTCATGTGTAGTTGTACCTGGACAAGCATTGTCCTGCATCAATTCCATCTACTCTACGTAAAGAGGGTACACACAGCACCATTAATAATACCTTTATTAATACCATTAATAATAATATTAATGCCAGTGCAATTGAAGGAGACAGAAGATGAAAATATTATTTTTCTTTATGCAGTTTTATACTAATTTTGCTACACAAGTCTCATTCATTATTTTTAACTAAATACAAAAAAAGTTCTTAAAAGTCCGTGCATTTAACATAACGGGCAGGAATGTTAAATGTTAAAATCACAAATGCAAAAAACTATTTTATTTCTCAGATTATTTATTCTGATAAGAGCAAAATCTTTCAGAAGTTTCATAGAGATATTTAAATAGGCAAAAACTATAAAAGGAAAAGTCCTCAATGAGTTTTTATCGCATAATCATTGTTGATAGAATAAAGGCATCTAACTTTCAGCTCTTGAATTAAATCTGATCTTTTATTGAGTAGGAAGGCATGCTGAGGGTAGATGGGGAGCAGTGTCTGTTTAGAAAGACATAAAATTTAGAAAAGCTTAGTTTAAAAGCTTCTTGAGTGTCAAATAGCTATTAAACACAATTTTCATGACTTTACTGTAAGTGAATCTGAACTAGCATATGGACTAAGTTTCTTTAAGTTGCCTATGTATTTAAAAATAGTAGGGGAAAGAGATCACTTTGCAAATATGGTTTTGGTTTTGAAAAACTCCCAAACATTTAAAAACGTAGTTTTCAAATCAACCATATCCATATGACTATAGGTTTTCTCATGCTCACTACTGAAGAATGGAAAAATACTAGCGTTAGGGCAGGATGAATGAAGATGGGATAACATATGCTGTAAAATCAAAAATCACTTGCTACTCCAGGGAATTTGTTAAAAATAAATAAATTTAGTCCTTATGGCAACTTAATCAAAAGAATCTAACACTTTTATTCTTAGTGATTCAGGATTATGGATGATATTAATCTGTCACAAAATTATCCTATGACCATTTCCGGAAGTGGAAAAATGCAGAAATAGAAAATGTATACAATATTGCAATTTCATTTTGTTCCAAGATCTGTTACTATCTGTGGAAAGCACTGTTCCACAGGAATGAACATTCAGATGAATTATGACATGAAATCTCATTTCTATGTTTTATGCATAGATAAACTGATAATTACTGAACATTCTTGGCATCTGGCTTCCAGATACAATGAAGTTTCCCTCATAGCATCTAAAAATTAAATATGTATGTGTACACTTTTTTAAAAGACATTAAGCTCTATCAAACTGTTTTGGAAAAGTTATTTTTAAAGTAAGTATATTTTTAATTAAAATTTTTAAAACAAGATATATTTGGGCTATTAGTTACCAAATATTTTTCTAAATAATAAAGTACATTTTGTTTTTATTTATATTTTAAATCAATTTGAATATGTAGATGTAAGACAAATTAAACATTGCTACAAAATATATGTGAGTATCAATAGTTCCTGAACATTGAATGATATCCAATGAACTTCCACACATGTGTTTGGTGGCTTACTAAAAATTAATTTAAGTAAATTTTGCAAAAGACTCAGAAATGAGCACACTATTTTCCTGTCAATCTTTGTTGGTTTCTTCTATTTTCACTATCTAGACTAACAGTCAAGATCAAACGAATGCTTTTGGTCATTTTACAGATTCTTTTCAATTACTGCTGCTATTGTTATTGTAATCATATAGAATTTTTAGAGTGCTATGTAATGAGTCCTGTATGAGTCCTGTAGTAATACTTTTATGTGTATTTGGGAAATATAAAGAATACTAGTTTTTGCTCACCAAAGATACTATCAAGTAAGTTTAATGAAGAAAGGAATACTTTAGCCCCCAAATGAGAAATCCATAAATTTTACTCTATAATATTATTTAGGTGATGCCTTCATATTCTCATCTTTTGGGTATTTCTGGAATTTTTTAGTCCTTTCTTCTGGAAAAGTGTAAACAGAAGATTTTTAATATCTTTTTAATTTTTAACTTCTGCAGGACAACCACAAATAAATTTCTTTAAGTCTATTAAATAAACAAAATAAACACACAACAATAAAATGTAGTTTCTGGGAGAGCGAGAAATCAAATGTACTCTACCTTAAAGTGTATCCATGCCTCCCAGAGTCAAGCATTTGGATAAATTCACCTTGGATAGAGGTACTTTCAAGTGAAGTAATATATATTATATATGTATTAAAAAAAAAACAGCACATGGATTGCCTTTGCAAGAGAGACATGGAGTGCAGTGGCATGGCTATCTTATGTTTCACTTGGGCCAGAGGGAAAGCAAGCTGAGCCAAGTGGAATGTAACTTTCTCAAAATTACCTTGCTTTTCTCACATTTATTTATGCTTTTTAATTTATTTATTCTCAAAGACATTGCCAGCACCCATTTTGTACCAGATACCCGTCTAGGAAATTGAACTTATGAATTACCAAAACAAATAACATCTCTGCCCTTATGGAAATGTAAGAGTATCCTCAAACCTAACATTCCAATGTTCATTGCACTGGATCAGGCTCCTATTACCTTTTCTGGACTTTTTAGGTCTCATAATGGTAAATGCACTTTCAGTGTTGCTGTCTCTCTCTCTGAAGCTAAAACACCAACACCGCCTTTATTACATTAAAGTATGATTTTTCCACTTAATAAAATTCCAGTTTTTATTTACATCTAAAAATTTAATAAATCCTTCGACTACATTTTGAGCCTCTATTATTAATATAACCATGTATTAACTTGCTTTTGACAGCTCTTGTACAACATCCCACTCTCTCTCACCCTATTTCTAGCCTCATTGCACTATTGTGTAAGTACCAAGAACACAGAGTTTTAAAGTGTCAATGTCTTCTCTACCTACTGTGGTCTTGGCATATAGTCCCTGCATGTAGATGGCTGTTATGTTATCTTACTCTTGCAACATATTAGCCCAAACTTAGTGGCTTAAATCAAAAACAATAGTGTGCTCATGATTCAGTATTCATGGATATTTAGTAATTGATAGACTTGTTTAATCTCTGCTTCATTTGGCAGCAGTTGGTCATTTAACTGGGGCTGGGAAATATGTGCCCCAAGATGAATTACTTGCATGGCTGCCATGTAGTACTGGAGTTCAACTGGAGTTGTCCATTAATTTCTCTCCGTAAGGGCCCCTCCACATTCTTTCTTAGGCTTCCTTAAAACATGGGAGCTGGGTTTCAAAGCAAGTGTTCCTTAAGGCCTAGAAACTAGCACAACATAACTTCTGCTATGTTCTACTAGTCAAAGCAATGTCTATTAGTCAAAGCAGAATCCTCCTAGATTCAAGGGAAAAATTACCAAAGATTTGTACCCTGTTTTAATCTGTCACAAAGCATGCATGATAGTTATTCAGTGAATGATTATTCGATAACTTCAAACAGTTATTTAAATTTTCCATATTCTTATGCCTCTGCTCTTCTATTATTTCTTAATGAAAAATACTTTTTCTCAGTCCTTCAGAGAATGCCTTTTCTACCACCCTGCATGCACCAGTCCTATGTGTCATCACCATAAACTGGTTGTGATACTTTGCCTCAGTCTGGCTGGGCACAATTCAGGAGTCACTTGTCAAAAGAAATAAACTTTATTTTTAGAACACACACGCACCACACAGCTCTTCAGGAAAAACCTTCAGAACCCAACTGCCACCACCGGCTTCCCACAAGCCTCTCAACCTCCCCCCTCCTCCTGCTCTTGAGGCCGATTTGTTGGGTCGCTTGGGCAGAGCCAAAAAAATTCCCCCAATGAGCAGCTCTGTGGTCTGAAAGGGCAGGGAAACAACCCAATGAGCATCACCACAGAGGAGCCAATCAGTTGGCAGCTAGAAGTTTGCTGGGGCCACTGTAAGCCAATCATCAGCTGGCAGCTGGAAGTTTGTTGGGGCCCCTTAGGCTGTGGCTCTCTTGTTGTTTGTATTAATTGCCTTATTACCACTAGTTGTAATATTCTGTGATACATTATTGAGTATTTTTATGCCTACTTCTCCCAGTAGATTTAAGAGTTTTTTGAGCTTAGAAACAATATTTCATTCTGTAGACATTCTTAACCTAGTGGAAACATGGGGCTTCCACAAACAACATGGAGGAAAAGACAGAGACTGTACAAATACTGTGAATTAGGACTTCTTGCTGTTCAACAGAGGTGACCCCATCAGGCAAATTCTGAAGGCCCTTAGATTTTCCTAGTTACAAAGTGACTCACTGATAAATTTATGAAATGTGAGGTAAGGACAAACTTTTAAAAATATGTATTATGTAATAGAACCCAAATAATAATGTTTTTCAATTCTTGTAAAATAGAGCAAAGTTTGCATAATAGCTCAAGCTTTCCTCTTCTCCATTGCTGTAATATTTTAAAAACTCTCTCTGTGGAATAGACTAGGTATGCTAACCATACTATCACATGCTTTTCTAGAACTATTGATCAAATGTCACTTTTCTTATTTGAATGAAGTGTCGTCACATTTGGCAAATGGCCAAGGCAGGTTTTTAAACTGTAATACAGCAAATTCCAAGAGTTACCACAAACAATGGATCAGTCATTCCCTCACTGTCATTATGAAAGTTACTAGATTGGGACACCAAAATCTTAAAACTGAGAGGGGCTAGGGATATGTGGACCTTGCTGGTCACAAGGATGGGAGAGAGAAACACATTTTTTTTTTCTATCTCACATTTAAGTAAATTATTTTCATTGTATCATTTGGTGGAATTCCTATGGAAATGAAATATCTTAGTTGCAAGTAAAATGAATAATGAAAAAAGTATTTAAAGCTCACAACCACCCCTTTGAATTCTCTCTGTGTATTTATCTGTCTTTGTCATCTATGTCTATATTTCCTCAACAATAGAGAATAATGAGTAGCAATTGTATTCATTTCTTAAAATCTGCTGACTTAGTTTGTGGAAGCCCCATGTTTCCACTAGGTTAAGCATATTGCAACAACTGATCTAGGAAATGAAAGCCCAGGCACAAGCCAGTGAGCTTCAAAGGCACTGACATTGAGACTTCACCCTGGAATTCTGCACTTTATCAGGTGAGGTTTTGTATTTTTTACTAAAAGATAATATATATTTGTGTTATTTCCATTTTTAAATTTCCATTCTCTATTATAAAAGAAAGTATGTGCTTTCTCAAATTCATTAATCCAATGTTTTAAAATTCGTCCCTGACCTCCCTCTGGATGTTTTGGATGCAGTACAAACAGTGTTTAAAAACACATGGGCTCAAGCATGGCAAATGAAACCATGGGGTAATTGGTTAATTGAAAGTGAAATTGGCCACTCACCTTTATACTGAAAGAGTGAGTGATTGCTTTTATGAGTGCTCTAAGAGAACAAATTGTTTCCCAATTATGGAGTAATATACATTCACTGGACATGCACAGGCTCACATGAGGGAAAAAATAGTAAGATGGGTTTGAAACCTTTCCCTTTTTTTTTTGATATTGACATACATGCATTCCCTCAATGTGTCCACTGAAAAGACCTGGAAACAATGATTATTCAAAAGAAATGATGGAAATAACACCTTAGTAGGCAAAAGGGACATACAAGGTGAGCTTGGTATACACTCTTACACCAGAAAGAAATGGTCAATTGATAGAATGGTGGGAATAACAAAATCATGTTAAAGCCAAATTAAGGGGTTCTCACTGGAAAAAATGGGATCTACTGAGTATCATAATAGATAATAATAACAGATATGGCCCAATGTAATTCACATTGGTAAATTTAAAAATGAATGAATTAAAATTTCCTTGAAAAATGTGAATTATTAGAATTATTCCATTATCTTACAGTAACAGTCCTTTCCCCCAAATTCTTACTGATCAAAATGGGAGAAAATATAAATTTACTTTGAAGAAGTTAAAAGATTTCCTCTTGAACAAGTAACCAAAGTATATTGTCAGTGACAAGAAGAAAAATCAAAGTCATCTAATAAAATGCAATGAGAAGTAAATGCCATTATTTTCATGATATTCCAAAGATGCATAATCTGATTCTAAAAATTAGAAAACACACCAAAAAAAAAACCCAAAGGAAGGACAAAATAATTGGCTTAAAACTTCAAAGGTATCAAACTCAAGAAACCAATGAAGAATGGAGAAGTTGTTCCAGACAAGGGAAACACAATACCTGCTTCTGAGGTGGATATTTTTACTATAAAGATGTTTTTAGGACTATGAATCGGGAAACAATATTCTTACTAATTCCATTTTGCTACAATTTTGACATTACTTCTTTCAACCATTGATTGGTTGTCATTTCTTTCCCTACTTCTTGGCATTCAAAATAAATGGATCTTAAAGCATTGTCTGGCCATTCAAACACATGGACTAATTTAATAGAGTAAAACAATTCATTTTTCTTTTATTTTGTTAGATAATATGAAATTATTTTATTTAGAATATGTGGAGACTTCTTGGTCAAAATTCTCACCATTTTGAAAATGACTTTGATATTTGAAAAATATTGGGGGGCTGGGGATGTGGCTCAAGCGGTAGCGCACACACCTGGCATGAATGGGGCGCTGGGTTCCATCCTCAGCACCACATAAAAATAAAATAAAGATGTTGTGTCCACCAAAAACTAAAAAAATAAATATTGAAAAAAATATTAGTTTCAATTTAAGTAAAATTCATAATCTTATTAACACTTTGTAATATGTGGATAAAAGCCCAAAATTCATTCTTCAGGGTATTCCAGAAATTTTGGTTGAGTGCCTCTTTGGCTTCAAACAATGGCAATATAATAGTAAGCAAAACTGATCCTAATCTCTGACTTCATGAAGCTCTTATTCTATTGGGAGGGTAATAGACACATAGATCACAAGTAGACAGATTTAAAATACACATAGAGTGGGGAAAAATACAGGGAAGGGAAAAATAGAAGCGTGCTCTCTATGCAACTTCAAATACAGGGTGAGTTTAGGCATTGGTGGAAGGGGGCATTCCAGCTGAGTGTAGAGAAGGTAGAGAACTGAACCAGGTGTTCTTAGAGCCCAAGCACAAGTAAGGTTCTGTTTTTGTTTTCATACGGTATGGTTCAGTGTTGAAGAGAGTGCCGATTGAATTTTTCAGTATATATGACCAGAAAACAAATGTGTGTATGTGAGGATAAAAGCCATCTTGAAAAAAAATCACTTGGACAAAGTACTTGGGTATAATAGGTGTCAAAATAGGACATTAACATATGTGGAAGGCAAGGGAGACATGGGAGAGAGCTTGGGACCATAAAAAAAGGGGAAATCTGAGGGGAATGAAAGGAAGAAAAAAGGGTGAGAGAAATAAAGACTGCAAGAGAGAAAACAAAGGGCAGGGAAGGAAAGTGTGAATAGATAATAGTTCAAAGTGAGGAAAAAAAACAGAGAAAAGAGAAGGAAACTTTTTTCCAAAGCACATATGGGTAAATATGTTCAACTATATGAGTCTAAAATGGAGTTCTGTCAAATGAGTCAATGGTGCCTTTGTGGTCTGAAAGCAGCCACAAGAAATACACAAATGAAAAGGGATGATTATAATAAATCTTTATTCATACACACTAAAATTTAAATTTTGCACATCACAAACTATTCTTTTTCTTTTTACTTTTTTTGACAAGTTACAAGTGAGAAAAAAATGTTCTTAAATTATAGACTCAATGAAAACAGGCCACCTTTTGCAGATATTTGACCTAGAGATACAGGACTAAGTCATGTGAGAGAATATGGTACAGAGGAAAATATAAAGGAATCAGATCAAGAATGCTGGCTGGACAATTTAATAGTTCTTTTACTCTGAGCAAGATTCTACTACTCAAAGCTTCATTGTTTTTAACTAATGAAGCAAGAATGTTGAAGTAGAGGAACATCACACTCTCTTTTAAAAATAACTAGCTTATTTGTTTTATGGATGTTCACTTTCTCAGTTCCATTTGCAAAAAATCTGTACTTAAGCCAAAACTGTTTTTCACCCTTTGTGTTTGGAAGTTACTCTGTTTAGGTCCTTTAGAAAGTTGGTGTCTACAGTTTCAATGATATCTTCCTGGAAATAACCTCAAGTGACAACTATCAAATGTTATGAAGTGAGCCACGGTAGAATCTGGCAAGATGTTAGAAGTTTGTTTGTATATAGGAGCCATACGTAAAGGTAAAGGGTAGGTGAAAATTCTTACCCATAACAGTTTATCTCATTTATTCCAGTTTAGGTTTCCTTGAGAGTCCAGGTGCATTGAGGTTTTGTGTTTTAATAGTGAACATGTGTTTCTTATTAAAACAGTGCTGGCTGCACTGCTTCAGGACAATGAGGGCCCAGATGCTGACTCCTTATTTAACTATCTCTCAGAATGATTTGGAATTTATATATTTAACAAGGAATTATCACAAGATATCTCTCTCCTCTCTTTAAGGAGATAACATTTGTAAGCCTAATATAATTTTTAACATTCTGTGAAAGAAATGTGAAAGTTTTTATTTAGAGACAAGGTATCACTGAGATGCTTAGCACCTGGATATTGCTGAGGCTGGCTTTGAACTTGGGGTCTTCCTGTCTCAGCCTCCCAAGCTACTGAGATTTCAGGCATGTACCACTGTGCCCAACTGTTTTTCCTCTTCTCTTATTCACATGGTGGTTCTATGTCATCAAGGAAATCTCAACGTACTCCTTAGGGAGGACTTGAGGGCTCCTTCAGATCTGCACTCACTAAAGTTCACCCCATCCTCCCAGAATGTCATCTTTTCTAGCATGTGCTTTTCTCCTAGTATAATCAGTATCTCTGGAGGACAGACAATACTTTAAATTTCACTCAGGATATCTTGTTTCTTCTTAGAACCTAGTTCATAATAAATATATTTTGGATGAATGAATAAATAAATGAATGAATGAACAAATAAATGTTAGTTACTACCAACAAAAAATATTTACAAGCATTTTAGTCTTAGATCACCATGCCAGCCCTACTGAATCACAAAATCATGTTCTTAGCTTATAGGTTAGGAAGAGATTTGTTACCTAAAATTCATTATTTCAAAAATATTGTCTCAACCATGAATGTAATCATGTAAAATTTCCAATATGCTTTCAAAACATTAACTTTAAATTTTTTTGCATTATATAATATAATTAAAATGGACATTTTCTATTCTGTTTAAGCAGATTTTTTTTATGATGACTATCAAGGTTGAAAAACAATCAAGAAAATAAATATTATTTGAATTCTAGAGAAAGAGCAAAGTGGAATTTTTGATGAGGAAATTGCTTGAGTTTTATAATTTCCCACTATGTAAGTTTGTAATTTAGGGCCTTTGGCAACTTCACTGTACAGTAATGACATTAAACCAATTTGACTGATTGAGCCTGTTCTCTCTACTGTAAGATGAAAAAGGCATATTGTCTTGAGGGGGCTTTTCCATATTTTAAGGGTTTATTGAACCCCTCTATTATATAAACTTTTAAAAGCATAATTTACATGCAACTATTTTAATTTAAAATTTTTTTATAGTTTCATTTTATACATAATCAGAAAAATAGCTGTTATATTTATTTAATTTCTGGAATTATAACAAAAACCAGGAGTTTAAAAATAAGTTCCCCAAAATATCTGGATTTTTTAAAAAAATTTTTCTTGGTTTGTTTTTGGTTAGAACTATAGAACAACTTGTATGAAGGGCTGTTATATCTGTTCGCCTTGTGATCAATATGTAGGCTAACTCCATGTTCAGTACTGTGAGTGACATCTCTTTTTAAGGATCAATGTGTGATTCAGGAAGTGTTTATAGTCTTCAAATTTTATTAAGGATCTAAATATCTAGATTATGAGCATCATACTTATGTTTATCATCTTACAATTTAAAATGTATATAAAAATTAGATTTAAAGTTAACAATAATAAGCCCCTTACATTTCTGTAATATGTATTTATGATGAAATATGCTATCATGAAAACATTTATGATAAAAGTTAGCATCAGAAAGTTCTGACAGTATAAATGAGGGAGATGTAGAAGGGCCTAGGCAGCCAGGGCAAGATGACAAGTGAGGAAGCCAGGGGGCAGGGTTGGACAAAAGGAGCCTGGGGAGGGTCTTCAAATGAGGTCAATGAGTATAAACATATCTGTCTGATTTGGGGACCCAATCAGACAGATATGTTTATACTTGTGCTTCTAAGGGGCATATCCAACAGAAAACCTAAAATAGATGTGTGGACAATAGAAAGTACTGTTTGGGGAGGGGAGAAGAGAAAGAATGAAGGAAATTCCAGGGACCATAAAAAGAATAATCCCAAATTTTCCTACTGGCCTCCAGGCCCAGGGATCTCTTCTCTCTGAAGAAATCTGCTCCCTCAGCTTTTGCAATAAACCTACTGCTTGCCAGCTATCTCTGTGTCCCATTCTTCACTTCTTTCTTGGCCATAGAATGAACCCAAGACCCCTAGATGGTAACATAATAATTTCAGAAAAGATAGCACCTTTACATATGATGCATTCATTTTTAAATGTATATAACAATTAAATTATTTTGTTTAGAAATGTTAGATTAATTAACATTACAAATAACTAGATGTTAATAGTGGTGTCCCTACTAAGAAGTGAAATTATGAATTATTTTTGTTTTATTTTTATTTACATAGTTTTAAAAATTTTCTACAACAAACATGCATTTGTTTTAAAATTAGAGAGAAATAATGTGATGAGAAGTTTCTTCATTAGGCTAATGTGTTTTTTTAAAAATCAACATTTTTCCAAAATGTGATTTTAAAAGTCCTTCACCTGCACCTCCATGGCCCAAACTTTGCCAGTGTTGTATCAGCATGGAGGGATTAGGAGATCCAGGGCTTAGTTGAAGACAGGGGATTGCCTGCCGAAGAAACCAGAGGTAAATTCTCAAGGGCCTTTTCGAGCTTTGAGAAATAAGACAATTTACTTACCCCTTCTTTCTTAGCCTTACTTTCGATGGCCTACTTCCTACCTCACAGGGAATCAGAAGTACTAAATCAGAGACTGAATGTAAAATTCTGGATGTAGAACACCAGTAAATATCCTCAATAAATACTATACTCATTCATTTAGAGCCATATCTAAAAAAGTCTAAAGGCTAAGATCCAGCAGAGGTTGAAAACCACAAATGTGAAGCAGCTGCTGAGCTTAACTTTGCAACCTTCTTAGATCTGTTTACAAACATGAGAATAGGAGTAACAAAGGGAATGATCAGATTTATTCAATATAGAGAATCTGAAAAAGGCTAAGAAATCACAAGAATTCAGAGCACTGATGATGGGGTCACTGAGTACAATAAGTGCTAATAGAGAAAAAGTAGAAGCTGAGAACGGTTTTAGAAACTGGAGACCAGGGGATCAAAATACTGAATATCTCAAGGAGGACAGACCTTCATTAGTTGTATTTAAATAGTCAGTCACCAGATTGTAATTCCAAGGATGCCCTGGAAATGACAGACCCAGCAGTATTTTGCTCTCTCTGCCAACAGAGTGTTGCTAGTTAAAAGTGAACTTGGCTTTGTTTTACCTTTTTTTTCCAGAAGAAGTTCTTATGGGCAATCTGCATGCAGGACTGTAAATTGGAATCCAGTGTGTTATTCTTGATTGAACATGGCTACTAATTTTTTTCCCAGTAGTGAGCAGAGCTAATCTCTGCAGAACTCACACACTGATCTAAAGGGCAGATGTTGATTTTCACAAACAGAATCAACTGTTTTTAAAGATAGAACCTCTTGGCTTTTTTCTGTAAAATATGCATGGGCTTCTTTGTGAAATTCAGATATCAGGATCTGGCAGTGCTGGAATAACCAACTCTTTATCCCTGCATTATTTCTAATTTGGGAGCCAATAGAAAAAGGGGCCTAGGAAAACATCAGTGGATATAGTCTAGTGGATTTTAGAAGAAGCAAGGACAAATGGCATCGCTTTGGACTGTTCAAAAGTTAAAAAACAGCAGTAGTGAAATACAAAGCAAAGCAAAAGCAGAAAATATCACAGGGTTTTCAGGATTTATTCCAAAGTTTTTTTTTTCATCACAGAAGAGACGAAATCAAGAGAGTCCACTGACATCCATCATTACAGTTTTAAGATAAGCCAAAGAAAACCATATTTCCTTAGAATCCTGGATTCTTTGTGTTTGTTTTTCTCTTCTACCAATCCCAAACCCTTCCTTTGTGCTACAAATAACTATCTAACTGCATGTGAGCTCATTTTCATATTAACAAAGAGTAACACAATTTATTTATGGTCATTTTTGTTGTGACTTCAAAGATCCATGCACATGATTTAGCTAAACACATTTCCAAATATTTTCCAAAGAATTTCTTGGAAGCTTCACCACATTATGCTGGATGTTATTATCTCGTTAATACATTTAACAAGTATTAATTGATAAACATCTCTGTTCCAAGCATTCTGGTAGGTGCCAGAAATGTTGGGATTCAATTTGTCCCCATAGATTGTACACTAGTGGGAGAAAACAAGCAAAGACAAGTACATATACCAAAATAAGAAATAAAATAAAATAAAAAGAAACACTACAAAATGTAAGGTGCTTTAAAGAAAATGATAAGGATGCAATATTAGAGAATAATCTATCAATATATGTGCCACCTTCCAGGCTAGCTGAGAAGTTTCACTGAACAGGTTATAACATAATGAACAAACTAAGGGGCCAATGATAAAAATAGTTGGAGCAAACCAGACCATTTCAGGAACAGAAATTATGTGGATAGAAGCCTAAATGCTTCTTTTTATGTGTGCTATTTATTCTTTTTATAAGTAACTTATTTGAACACATGACTAAACATTGCTAAACCCGAAGCAGGATTATACTCTTTGTTTTCTTAACTATCTTTCACTTTCTGAGTCACTATTTAGTTTAGAAGACATAAATGGAATAAAGTCCACATTTATCCCATTTCAATGAACATTTATTGTACCATGTCTCATAAATCTGTATGTGCTCTTTTCTGTACATAATGCATTTCAAATAGACTTGAGTATTTTTGATCAAATTAATGTACGTTCTTATAATAGGGCCCTGAAGTTTTTCAGATCAAAACAATAATAGCTAATATTTATGGTGCATTTATTATGCATTAGATGGTATATTCAGCTGCTTGCATTTAGGATCCAATTGAGTCCATACAATACAACCAAACCCTTGAGTTTAGAAAAATTTAATAATTTGAAAAGATTCCTATGGCTAATTGATCAGAAGCAATATTAAACCATCAAGCTATTCAGGATGGAAGGAGATGGTGCACAAGAAGTTCAAGAGCTGTGGCTGCTTATATGCATTTTAACACTAACACAGCCATGAAGAGTTTGTGTCAACCAAAAGTGGTGGTGGTATGTGTGGGGAAGTCAACATAGAAAAAGGTTCAGAGGGAAATACAGCCTCTCATTGTGAATACCCTGCCTTTCAAGGAGAGGAAACTTCCTGTGAACTAGGAATACTTTCTACTGTTTATGTGAATAATCTATCAATAGTCATTTATTCATTCATCAGGTACTTATGAATTCTTATTATGGAGTATACAGTTTGCAAGATGCTATGGGGGAAAAAAGCAGAGGAAGAAAAATTCTGCCCAAGTAAAACTTAACAGTTGAATATAGAAACAATACATACATAAATAATGAAGTGCTTTGATATCAGATGATAAAGAAGAGACAAATTATGAGGGGAAGAGGACAGGAAATATGGTGATATTACATGAGAAAAGTTAATATGAGAAAAAGCCCTGACAGTTTGGAACTTACATGTTAATAAGGAAAAGGAAGGGAGAATGTAGGTAACTTTTTGGGGGGAGTAAATTATTTTTAGGAAAGATGAGTGACCCCCCCAATAAAATTTTTTGGGTGTAGTGATTACTGGTCTTCTCTTCTGTGATGAATCAGTCTTTCCTGGTTGATAAGACTCTCAGGGAGGGGACTGGTGACAACTGTTTTCCCATGATGAAGGGAGTTGGGAAAAAAGCTTCTCTGTGAATTGGTTGTTTTTCCAAGAGCCTTTAGTACAAAATAAGAAGTATATTAATGCACATTTTTGGGTAGGATGTCCCAAATTTCTTTGAGTTCTTTAATCCCTGAAAGAAGAGGAAGAAAAAATATGGCTATCTGGTGCTATTCAAGGAAACCCTGGTAGCTAATCCTGCAGAACAGGTGTGAGCAGTTTGGAAGAATCCCAGAACAGCAGTGGATGGAACACATCTGGTCAACTTCACCAGTACTCTTCATGGCACAGAGGATGATTTTGTGTGGACAAAGACAGCTTCAGCAACTCTGACTCAGAAAGAAATTGGTGAAGTGAGATCTGAGTGCAAAGAAGCTTTAGAAATATACAATTGGTTTATTTTGCTGATACTTATCTCTGTGAAGGCACAACAGTACTATATCAAGACAGTCTACTCAAGTACCCTAATTAAGAATAAAATGGTCTATCTCAGAGATAAGAAAAACATTGTTTCATAGTTCAATTTGCAACACAGTTTTTAGAGGTCAGTGATGGTAAGACTTACAAACATGGATCTCTTAGATTCACTGAGAGGAATCCATTCAAGGGCAAAGATTTTCAAAGGAGTCAGTCTTCTCATTAAAAAGATACACCATCGTGTGTATTTTAAACCTTTAAAAATAGTTCACAACAGGTTGATACACAATTTCTACCTCCCATTCTGGCCTGGCCTTGGTCAACATTCTCACTTAGAATCTCTAATCAATCTTTATCTGTTAAGGGTGTGGGCTATGATTCATGCATACAGTCTTCATCTTTCTGTTAATATTAACTAAGATGAATTGATGGGATAAGAAGGAGCTGAAAAAGGAAGAGTTTTATTAATTTTGTTTTTAAATGGCATATTAATGAACAAAGAAGTCAGAAAAGCCTTTAAATTCTTCAAAGACTATCATATAATTATCTAGTTTTAATCATAGATTTGTATAAAAATAGTATTCCTCCTAATGATTATTGAAAATTATTTTAAGAATTAAAGAAAAAGTCCTATTCATAAACTTGGACAAAAAAGAAGTAAAATGTGAAAATGTATTATTTAGTATTATTAATTTTTCTCTTTTTATAGCTGAAATAAGCTAATTAAAGCTCAAAATATTTTGATTTTAAATAGATTTACTTATGATCATGTTTGGAAATAATATTTGTGAATGTATATTTAGACAATCACCTAAATGCATTATCCCCTAATTTTATGAATTGGAAAACGTAAAACTGATTTTTAAAAAAGACTAAAGAAAAAAAAATAACTTAAACTTCATCCCATCCTATCCCTAATGGGGTGCTCCATTTTTCTTTTCTAAGTCCAATTATTATATTTAATTACAATTTTGCCAAGATTACTTATTTTCTTTTTATTATCTCATAAGTGGATTTCATTTGCTACATTATCTCCATAAGTATAATTTTAAAATTATTTTATTGTGCTAATACAGTGTAGCTTAATTAATGAAGTATTGTTGATCCTTCAGCATTTTATTATTTCTGAATTTTTATTATCACATAAATCTTTGTGTAGAAAGTGTTTTTATCCTTCTTTTTTATTACTTTAAATCCTAAACTGTTTTCCTTATTTTTAAAACAAATTTACTTAGTATCAAATATCTGAGGACAGACAGTAATTTTGCTTCTGGAGATACATCAGTGAACAATAGACAGAATTCCATGTCCTCTTAGAAACTGTCTTTTAGTGGGTAAGATAAACAGCAAAGAAACAACAACAAACAGAAAACCACATAGAAATCCTATAGTGGTAAGTGAAAAGGAGAAAAAGGAATATGGAGGTTAGAAGGATAGATTGCAATTTTACCTAGTGTGGTTATAATAGGCCTCACTAAGTCATTGCCATTTCAGTTAAAAGTCCAAGGAATAAGACAGCACAATACAACACAGCTTCATGGTTAAGAGCAGGGCTTTGCAGGCAGAGGTGACATATAGGTGACAATGACTCATATGTGACTGGACAATAATCAATGGAGGGACAGTGAGAGCAGGAGGTGGAGAGAGAGTGGAGTCAAATTGCAGTTTCTTGCAAGTCTTGGTAATATCAGAAGCTTTTACTTTAAACAAGATGAAAAGTCACTGGAGAATTTTTTCTTTTATAATTAAGACATACATCATAATCTCGTTGCCATCTTGAGGAACCCCTCCAGCTGCTATGGAGACTAGGCTGTAAGAAGCCAGGATATGTTCTCAGGAAATGCAAAGTCATCTTGTATACCTGACCCCCTGGGGTCTACTCTAATTCATGAACCTTATTCACTAACTTTTCATTTTCTTCTGCATTGTCAAGTAGTTTCTTTCTAATCAGTAATTTTCTTCATACACAAGCCTATCACAATTATTCTTACCTAAAAACATCTTCCTGAATCATACAATCCTCTTAATACACTATCTCCTTTTGCTGATCCCCAGGTCAAGACTTCATGGAGTAGTAGTCTGTACCCATTATTCTCAAATCTTTTCTTCCAGGACTTTGAAGATTTCACCACAACGTCTTTTCCTTTGCTATGTCACAAATCCATTATTGTCAAGGACAGTACTGACTTGCATATCCCTTTTTATACCAATTGAGATAGTCATTTCTCCGTAAACATTTGCTTCATTGGGATCTGGGGCACTCTACTATACATTCTGCTCACCTCATTAGCTACCGCTTCATAATTTTATTTTCTGATCCCCAACTTCTTTAAATTGTAGCCCAATAAGGCTAAATTATGGAATTTCTTTCCTTTTATCCAAAACTCAGTTTTTTTTCCTCTAGATGGTCTTTTGCTTAAGCTCCTTTGTTTATGTTGCCCAGTCCAATTTCAGCTTTTTGTCTTCACCCTTCATTTTTCTGATGGATTCCAGAATTATATATTCAACTGCCCAGTCAATATTTGAAGTCTAATATGTAACTCAACATTATTACTTTAAAAATTGACTGTGTAGTCTTTCCCTTAGAT
Organism: Callospermophilus lateralis; assembly: GCF_048772815.1. Lineage (NCBI taxonomy): Eukaryota > Metazoa > Chordata > Mammalia > Rodentia > Sciuridae > Callospermophilus > Callospermophilus lateralis. Next base: position 3,772,138 of record NW_027515346.1, on the reverse strand, counting down.
ATAGTTCTCCCACAATTTGTCCAGTTTTAGAAGACGATGATTCTATTTCTTCAATTCTTAAAACCAAAACCCACAAAGTCATCTTTAACTGTTCTTTTTCCTTTGTACCAAACTCAATCCATTGGAAAATCATGTAGGTCTACTTTTAAATTAAATATGACATCAAGGTATTTTATACTTACACTTCAGTGATCCAAGTCAGTATTCTTACTAAATGGAAGATTATCTTAGTCTCCTATCATATGAGTCTTTCAATCAAGAGTACATGAAGTTAGATAGCAGGCTTATTGATAGTTTTGTTTTTTTTTTTTTTCCTACAATGGCAATTATATAACTTGGTGAATCTTATATAATTAACTTATAATTAATGTCACCTCTTTAAAAGTACTTAAACTATGTCCTTTATGATCATTAAAAGCATACTAGACTATGTTCTAAATTCTTAATAATTTCTTCCTATGGATTTTCAATTGTCAATTGAGAGCTTTTATTCAAAAGCAAAGAACAAATTTAGAAGTATTAGCTATAAGGAAGTTTAGGGTGAATTTAAAGGAAGGCTATTGTTTTGTTTGGATTTCAGATTCAGAGTCTTATGATACCAAAGTGAATAGTCTCTGCATAAAGGAAACTTGGTTAGTATGTCATTAGCCATTAAGTTTTTATACTCTGTCTATTTAAATGTCGTATTCCCTGGGTCAAAGGTAGCATTTTATGGTTCATAATTTCTACATTGCTGTAATTTTTAATTTGGTCGTAATGTTTGGCTAGTTTTCATAGTGGCATTTTTAGGACCTGTAGTTTACTTCAGCTGATAATCATTCAGAGGAAGTATTTGTTGATTCAGTTAAATATCAGTTGGTTCTTATAATTTTCTATAAATTGTAAATTGCTTTATCATAAAATTTTCCTTACATTCTTATATTTATTCTTATATTTGAAAATGTTCTTTAAATTCTCATGAATGCATTTTAAATTGGACCCCCCATTTTCAAAAATAAACGTAAGAAATCAAATTGATTTGAGCTTTTGTTCCTTTGGCATTCTATTAGTTTCTGATACAGTAATTTCTCCGATAGAAACCAATATCAATTATGGTATTTTTTAATATTATGAACCAGTTAGATTATCTGACTTCATGCTATATAATTGACCTTTTTAATTTCTATTTCTTACAAGATTATTTACTTTGTGACATTCATACATATTTATATTTAAGGTATTTATTATTCTGTCAAGACATTCTTTAAAATACAAGTTCTTTGATTTATATTAGCATTTTGAATAGTTTGCTCATTTTAATAGAATATTTTGACATCACAGATAAATTTAAGAATAATATTGCCACCTAAATTCACCTAGAGAGTTGAAAGACATTGATGGTTACACCAGTAATGATTTACAAAATGAGAAAAGAAAACAAAATTCTCTAAAAGATAGAAAAGCATATATTCCTGGATTATTATACTTTCATTATTAATTAAAATATTATTAAATTAAAAACAAATGTTGGTTTGTGAATTCTTTGGGTCAATTGATAGCTCTTTCTTTCTGGAATTTAGTCTACCCATATCCATTTTCTTCTTTATGTCTCCATGAAAACTATTTTTTCCAATGCTAACAAAAGCCTATTAATTGTCTTCTGAACAGTATATATTCTCACATCCATATTAAGCCTCATCTTTTTGTACTTTATAAGCCAGTGGTATAGGATATTAAATAAATATAAAAATGAATATTGCTTAAGTCACTGGTGATCTATTTACACATATTGTGTTTTAGCATTCTTGGGATGTTATGATGGATTTAAACATTGGTTTGTTCTATAGCACTGCAATCTAAGAAAGTTTTTCTTAACTTGTAAATCTGTTCTCAAAGGCCAAATAAGTCTTTCTTTAAAAAATAAAATTTTGCTCAATTTTTTTCCTTGAAGCATATTAAATTCTTAGTTTCTTTGTATATATAGAATAGAGCTTTAAAACATTGTGCAGAAACTTTTCATCTTTTTTCCTCCCTATTTTGTAGAGCAATGTTTTGAAAAAAATGCTTTATTTTTAGTTTGATTCTATTCTTTTTGTTTATATTAGGTTAACTCTGAAATAATACATGAGGCTCATTTACCAATTCATTCAATAAAATGTTTTCTTTACTTATATTCCTAGATCATGTTTATTAGTAAGGACAGAAAGGTTAGAAGGTTAGATCATAACATAGAAATTCCTTATAATTCCTACAAAATATATATTAACAATTCTAGACTAAATTAAAGTTATTTTGGAAATATCTTTTTCTTACCAATTCTCTTAGTACCAGAACACTTCATATTGCATTTTAAGCGGTTATTCAGAAATGTTTCTTAATATCACACATCATTCTTCAAAATGTAACAGTTTAATTTAGTTGTATGGATTAAGATACTCAAAGGAAAAGAATTAAAAAAAACGTGAAAGAAGGCCAACATGTGGCTAGTGTAATCAAACAATGTTTGTGGACATTCACAGCAAGAAAGTAGAAGTTGATGATTGTCAATAGTAAAATCCCTCTCTCAGGACTAATGATATGATGTGCACAAACATATGTATACTTGGTTCACAGTATTTTTTCAATGTTCCACTGTTAAATCAATTTTTGTATCTTTTGTTTTATTTTGTTCTTTTTCCACCATCACTTGAAATAGCTATTGAATCTAGGATGATAAAAATTGATCTGCTTATTGTTCCTGTACTGTTGTTGAAAGATGAAGATGAAGCTCTTTTTTAATTGTCAAATCTTTATTTCATTTTCATATGTTTAAAATGTTTAAAACATTTATTTTAAAAAAGTAAACCTAATTGATTTGTGAACTTTTCAAATTGAATATTATTCTTAAAATATTAAGTTAATTAAAAAGCACAATATAAAAGATGCAATTAATTATGTAAAATTATGCAAGAAATGAACAACATTCAATTAAATGGAATCACAGTGAAAATCACCTGGGATGTTACTTGTTTTAGGTGAGCTCAGGATTAATACTGAGTCTTAAGTAGTTAGCAAATGCAGAATCCTTGTAACTTACTATCCTATAAGATAAATTATGCAGGTTCAGACAGAAAACCAGGTTTTAACAAATGAGAATGAGATTCCCTTCTTAAAAACATTTCTAATTAGTTTATTTCCTTGAGCTTTTACTCTTGGTGTCTGTTGATGGCAGGTAGATTTTTGAAGCTAAGGCCCAAGAACCAGGAACAGGTCATTTCTTAGTAACTCTCCCATCAGATAATGTGACAAGGGTTGTTAGGAAAAGTTAGAACCTGGCTTAATATTTAAATTTTGCTGCACTGAGAAAGAAAATGAATCAGGGAATCCAGGTTGGTTCCACAATTTAGCTATTGTGACTTGTGCTACTATTAACATTGATGTGGCTGTGTCCCTGTAGTATGCTGTTTTTAAGTCCTTTGGGTATAGACTGAGGAGAGGGATAGCTAGGTCAAATGGTGGTCCCATTCCCAATTTTGGCATATATATACAATGGAATATTACTCAGTAATAAAACAGAATAAAATCATGGAATTTACAGGTAAATGATGGAGTTAGAGAAGATAATTCTAAGTGAAGTTAACCAATCTCAAAAAAACACATGCTGAATGTTTTCATTGAAATAAATATTCATAGTGGGATAGGGAGCGGGAGCATGGGAGGAATAGACAAACTTTAGATAGGGCAGAGGGATTGGAGGGGAAGGGAGGGAGCATGGGGTTATTAATGATGGTAGAGTGTGATGATCAGTATTATCCAAAGAACAGGTCTGAAGACAAAAATTGATGTGAGTATACTGTGTATACAACCAGAGATGAAAACTTTGCTCTCTCTATAATAAGAATTATAGTGGATTCTGTTGTCAAATATAAAGAAAATAAATAAATAAATAAATAAAAATTAAAAACAAAGAAAAGAAAATAAACCAGGGAGATTTCCTTGCTTCCAAAAGGCAAGGAACAGGAGAGTAGAGACCCATGACTTGCAAATAATTTTTTAATATCCAATGAGCCTGCTACCATTAAATAAGGCCTAATTAGTTGGGAATATATTAGCAAAATAGATGATTATAATCTGCTTTCTTAGAAAAATAAGGAAAGCTATAGGAAAGGAAATAGAGACCTAGAAGCTTATCTTCTCCTTTATTAATCATCAGAATAAAACAGATGATATTGAATAAAAACTAGGGAACTAAAAGATGTTAAATCACAAATTGAGGTAAATTAATGTTCTAAGTTAAATATTGATCATTAGTAAGGATGAACTTAATAAGATAAAACAGGCAATTCAAGTTAAAGAGCCAATAAAAGAATACACAAACACACGTAGCCTAAATTGGCTAATTTTTAATGAAAATCATCATCATCATCATCATCATCATCCAGGCATGAGCCTTTGTCAAGTCATAGATAAAATGATACCAAAATAAGTTGAAGATTAAAAAAAGATAAAATTACATCTGTATGATTCCTCTAAAAATTTGCTCGTTGAAGCAAAAATTAATGAAAGGATGGTAAGTTCTGAATCAGTATGTGCAAAGGATTTCTTATATTCATCCAAAATGTATTTGGGAGGAGGGACCTATATGAGTGAACATGAGCAGGAATAGATGAGATTCCGTCACAAACACTAATTTATGAGGTGGCAAGCTTGCTCCTGTTTATCCTACATAATTCTTAGCTGAAGCAGCATCTCCTTTCAGCTGGTTGCGCACAGTATCACCCATGCATGTGTCACCTCCTGGTGGCTCAACTAGTTTCACAGATGAGTAGTTTCTGTGCCTGTGGGGCCATGGAATCATGCTCTGCTGGTTGGGGAGTAGCTTCACCCATGTTTTCTGTGTTAATGTCTCCTCCTGGTGGCTCATCTGGTATCAAAGATGAGTAGATTTTGTGACTGAGAGTGGTCAGTACAGAAAGAAGAATGTGGACTTATTACTAGGGAATCAGGGGAAAGTGGCCATTGCTGTAGACTGGATGAGTAAAGATGAGACAGACAACTTGTAAGCATCCTCTGCATATGTAGGAGTTTCTAAAGGCTCTCCCTTTGTCTTTGACCCATCTACACTTCAATGAGGAAGAGTGAAAATGAATCTTTTGTGGAAGTCTCATTTTCTTGCAAGGGAAAGAAACAGCATAGTAGGTATCAAGCATAGATGTGCTACTTGCAAAATTATAATTTCTCAGTAAGGATGAATTGAATATAACATTTTATATATACATTTCATATAATGTACTGGCATTTTTAACCAGGTACTGCTCCACCTAGGTCAGTGATTCTCCCAAAAATATAGACAGATATTTACCTAAAATTTGATCACATGTCTCTTCCTTTTGTTCAACTTAAGTTGATAGAAAAGAATAAAACCATTTATTTCACACATATAAGTGACAAGTTTAGTGCTGAGAAGTTTGTATTTTTTTATTATGTCTAAGCATGATGATATGAGGTAACTGTCTTATTAGTTAAAGAGCATATAATGAAAGAGGATAGCATAGATTTAGTAACTTGTCCTGAAACTACATAAACTGATGAAAAAGTTGGGGATTCACATTGAGAGATGTCCAGTTCCAAATTATGTGCCAATTCTAAATCTATTATCACTTAGACAATGATTTTAAGAAATACCTCAGTGTAAATCTTTCACAAAGGATGTTTCACAAACATCCAGATATTTTTAAAATCAACATTGTTGTTAAGCATGATTTGAATGTATTTTTACTTCATTTACTTCTTCAGGAGAACAATTGTGTTCATTTACTGGATTATTAATTTAGATTGTATAATTCTATAACCATATATCAAAATTTTAAATTTGAATTTCTATCCCCCAAACAACACTTATGAGAGAATTATCCAGGAAGTAAAGTAGAAAATATAGTCAATCATTCATATAATTTAAACTAAAACATAGGTTTACCTCAATTGCCTGGTTTTCAGCTGACATATTTTGGCTTGGATTATTCATATTTATTACACCAATTCTTCACATCTTTGCATTCATCAACAACTTTGGATTCATGGAAACTTTTTGGCTTGCATCTTGGCATTCTGTCACAGAGCTGTGCTCTGAACACCCTAAAACTTTAAAATTCTTTAGTAGAAATGAGTAAGCAAGTTTCATCTCAATTGCCCCAGTGGGGAGAAAAAGGATCAGAAGATGGTATGTTGAATTGCTTAACTGGTCCTTTTGATTATTGATGAAAAGTCAGAATAATCCAGAAAGGGACCATCGACCTCCTATAGCAATGTTTTTTCTGATTAACTCAAGTAAACTGGTATTAGAGTGTACTAGGATTCAATGGATTATACCAAAAAATCTACAAAAGGATTATCTTATTAGCAGAATGAGAGCATATAAAGAAAATTGATATGCACAATAGTTAGAAGCATATGAGAAGTCCTCCAACAGTATTGCCTTAGTGAAAATATTAAAATGAAATTCATGGGCATCCAAGATGAAAGAGGTAATATTGTTAAGACAGGTACTTTAGAAAAAGATAGGGAAATATAAAACAGAGAAATGTAAGGTAGGAAAAACTGGAAATTGACAGCATGCATTTTGTAGCAAGAAATTTGCTGACATACACTTAGAAACAAATTAAGAAAAATAAAGAACACTGGTAGATTCTTGGATATTACTGTAGCATAGGTCACCAGAGCCTTAACAAAAGGCAATGAGGAAATGTTTTTATAGATTGGCAAAGGCTGTAGTAAGGCGGTGAATTAAGGAACTTCACAAATAAAAAATAAATTCCTCACATCTTAGAGTTGTGAATTATTATGTATTCATTTTTTTGCAAAAGCTTTTTCTCCTCTCCCAGTCTCTTTATCCCAGAGAAATCAAACTGCATGAAAATCCAGGCACTGATGGTAGAAAGCTGATAAAGTGTTTAATAAGTGTGTCTCAGAATTCCTTTTCTCTTCAGTGAAGAAATGAACTACACACGACACCAAGAAGATGTTGGGTCCCATAAAGAACATCATATTCTAGGCTTGCCTGTGCTGATGCATCAGGGAATTCAAAAGATGGAGCCATTGAACTATGTCATCCCTTTCCAATAACAGGACATGAACCGGTGACCGAGCCAATAATGCAGAGTATGCGACCTATTAAAGGGTCTCCTACTTGAGAACTGATCCTGATTGTTACATTGAATAGTTTTGAAGTACTGAATATATCGTAGGAAAAACATAAGAAAATATAGTCAGAGCTAGAATTTAAAATTGTGTAGGTAGCACATGGGAAAATGTCACAAGTGAGAATTTCAGGAAGGTTATCTTCTACTTGACTGATTGACTATACATGTACAGTAGCTAACATATATTTCAAAGTCACATTTATTTTGAGCATACATAACTGATGTTCAGGAACTTCTTGTTCTCAAAGTCGTGAAAACAAATGAGGCAGAACACTGTTATTAATGTCCACTTACAAGGTTTGGTTTTATTTAAAAAGTGTATAAATATGCATTTTTTTTTCTCCTTTTTAATTTTTCTTTCAATTTACTCATTCAAAATGGGTCAAACAGATTTTAGTTGGTAGCCAATTTCTGAGAATGTACCATCAAATATTTATTCCAATAAATTTATGGATGGTGAACTGAACATACTCTGAGCACTGCTTTTTAAGCACTTGCAATTTGGCTCTACCTTTGGTGAAATCAACTTTACATCTTAGTTAAATGAAACACAAAGTTGTATATAGACTACATTTTTTCAGTCATGAATTTAAGTGATTCAGTTTTATCCTCTAGTGTGTACTGTACAAGTATTAGAAAGACAAAACAAGATATTGCAATAGATTTCATGTTTGGAAGCAGCCTGAGTATGTTCTAATAATAAATTGCTTCTTTACTTGCTAGATAGTCGCGAGTTCATTTTGTTTGTTTCCTTGGGGAATTTCATGTTATATTCTGACTTAATGAGTTGGAGAGATTAATTATGGTAATTCAGAAAATGCTGTTTTAAAAAGCTATAATATAAATACAGCTCTTGTGAAACACCTTAAATTCCTTTTGCTTGTCGCCATTCTCAGATGGGTCAATTACAATGACAAGTAAAGTTGATTCTAAATAAAACTTTAATTATCTTTTTTTAAAAGCAAGTTTAGTACATCTTTGCTACCTGCATATTTTAATGCGTATTCAGCCTAAAAACTTAAAATTCCTTCTTTTAACCCCTTGCTTTTATCAATAGCAAAATACATCTTTCTTCTCTTAAAAACAGACTCGTTTCCTGATGTTCAGACTTTGCCAACACCATTGTTCCTTTGCATCTTCCTATTTCTACACCCCAGCTGAAAACCATCTAACAGGATGGGTTACACCAGCATTATCCAACCTAGCTTACAGTACAGAAACCCCCTTCACATTCAATCTTTTCTTCATGTCATGAGGAGTAGAGATTTGTGCTTATCACCAAATAAAATTGCAGTGCAAAATTTAAACATAAAAGTTACACAATTAAAAATTAATATATGGCACCACAGCCTATTAATTCACATATAGTACAACAGACCAATAAGAACAGACAATAATAGGAACAGAGCTAAAAAGAGTGAGCTTGCATAGCAATGCACGAAAGAAATTATATACAGAGTAAAATCCTTTTCTTCCTGGAGGGCGAGTTTTGTTTTCTTTCTTTTTTTTTATATACTCCTGACAAGAAAGAGTTAAGGTGGGTGGTGTACTTAAGAGAAGAACACAAGTAAAATATCTGTGGGATATGTGTGGCAGTGTGTCTTTACATTGCATTTACAGTTCTTTTAATAGTACATAAATAAAAGAAATTGTTCATTGCACTGTTTAGTGTCATCACGTCCATGAGTTGGGACCTGATGGTCCTTCAGAGCACTTTGTATGTCTCCTCTCAGTTACTCTACAAAGAGATGGAAACAAAAGTCAGGAATAAAGCTCAAGAGTTAAATAATGCATTCTTCTATCGTGACCCGCATATTCAAAATCAGAGCAACCGGATAGTAAATGAAGATGAAGTCATCAGAAAGATCTTGGTGTGTTTGTGCAATTCATTTTCGTTGAACCAGAGAAACAAGGAAAATAGAAACACTGTAGTATTTGGAGATTTAAAATTCAACTAGAGCTATTTTATTTTCACTCCCTGCACACCTACGATTATTTCAATATAAAATTTAAAGAAAATTTTAAGCACCCATGGGCGAAATGAAAAATTATAAATAAATCTTAATACTGACCAGATTGATAATAGCCAATAATGATAACTCAGATCCATAAACAATAAGTTTGAAACTATTTTCCCTTTTCATTAGCTCATGAACTCCTCCAGCCTGTGATGTGAGCATAATGGTAATCATAAACTATTTTTCCATGAGGAATTCAAGAGATCAGAAAAGTAGCTTTGTCTTCTCATGAGCTATAATCAGGCAAGTGGTTGAGAACATTAGAAGCCATGGCTGTTCTCTTAACAGCCTTGGTTAAGCTGAATTCAAAGAAGCAGTTGACAATGTTAAGCAGGCATCATTCTAATAGGGAATAGGGAGTTGGTAACTTTCCTAATGGAATTAACACAAATTCAATGTTTTTAATTGGACGAACTGTGACATCCCTATTTTTCACCATTACCTCATATTTTTATATTTAGAAAATATGAAAGCCAATGCCAGTTCTTCATTCGAAAATATAAACTTAATCAATAGCTATATCATTATAATGAAAATATTGTGAACTAACTCAAATCAAAGATCAAAATTTTTTTAAGACTGACTCCATAAATTAAAAAAAAATGAATGAAGAGCAAATAAATGAAGAATAGGAAGAACTACTAAGAAGACTCTTTAATGTACCAAAGGGCCAGTATTTCTCTCTTATTTATTGTGCTGAGTTTAAAAGAGCAAGAAAAGTATCCAGTGAACTACATTTAATTTAACTTGTAAGTGTTGAGACTAATTGCCCACGTTTAAACAATTTTTTGTTGTTTTATGGTTATTTTGGTACTGGGGTTTGAACCAAGGGTGCTCTATCCTGAGCTACATCCCCAGCCTTTGTTATATTTTATTTTGAAACAGGCTCTTACTAAGTTGCCCAGGTTGTCCTCAAGCTTGTGATCCTCCTGCCTCAGCCTCTGGTAGCTAGAATTACAGGTGTGCACCACCATGTTTAAAGTAATTCTTATGTAGCATAAATCAGGTTGAAATATAAATGAAATATTTATGTCATCGACCTGCTATAAATAGCAATCATCTACGTTATGACCAAACTTGTTTAAGAATCATTGATTTTTTTTCCTGTAGCAGGGAAAGTTTTCTATCATTCTTAAATTTGTTTAATATGAAAATATTATTAATCTAATATTCTTTCTGAATCACAATAAACCATTATTTTTATTATTTTGGTTCTGGGGATTGAACTCAGGGATGAGCTACCATTGAACTACATCCCCAGTGCTTTTATTTTTCATTTTGAGACAGGGTCCTGTTGAGTAGCTGATGGTTTTACTAAATTGAGGCTGGCCTCAAACTTGGAATCCTCCTACTTCAGCCTTCTATGTCATAGGGATTACAGCTGTGCCACACCGTGCTTGGCTATGGTAGCCTTTTCAGTGACCTAAAACACTTACATAATTCACCTGTAAACTGTCCTTGACTATTTGAGCCCATATATCCTATGTCAAGAAGGTCACTGGCATTGCGCTGGTGGCCTCCCCTCAACGCCTCTGGTTTCCTGGGTCCAGTGGATCCTTTAGAAGAAGCTGTTCCTGATGAGCTGTGGCCACCTGGAGATGGGAAACTGGGCTTGCTATAGGGCACCAAGGCCTCCTCTGAAAAAGAAAAAAAACAAGAAAGGGCTAAATTGAACTGCAGCCTGGGAAAATAACACGAATTTAACTCTTACAAGTTAAGCTCAGAATGGACCATTTTACTATTTCATTCTTTAGTAAAATTAAAATCAGGAGGTTTAATCAAGACTGGATATTAAAGGAATTTCCATGTGCAAGCAACATTTCCTACACTAGGATCTGAAGCAGGATTAAATTAAAAGAGATCTTGGGATAAGTATACACTGTTGTATATTATTTGAAAAACTTAAATTCATTATAAAAGAGAGCAGCTTACAGTGAACTACTTTGTTTCAAAAAAAAGCATATCTTAGAATAATTTCTAGAGTTCAATGAGGCTTCAATATTCCCATCAAAACAGAAGGAACATGGTTTTGTTTTAGTTTAAACCACAGCAATATTTTCTCAATCAATTTAGATCAAGGATTATGTATTAACAAATTAAGTAAGTTTCTTAAATTTTTGTTGTTGCTTGGGACATAAATATATTAATTGAAAGGCTAGGAATTTCATTAAAAGAAAAAGAGAAACCCACCTAATTTTAACAAATGTGATAATATTTATTTTGTATATTGTCTCCCTACAAATAACTGATCAAATGTATTATGAATAATTAATATTTTGAATCCTTCTTTCCTTCTCCTTTCCTCCTCTCTTTATTTCTTATCTCTCTCTTCCTTTCTCTAGCTTTTCTTTTCATCTCCCCACATCTTCCTCTCCACCCCAACTAACTCTATTTCTTTCTTTCTTTTGAGGTATTGGCCATTAACAAGTGATTAGATGATGAAAAAATGTTGGCTGAATTTACTGTTTCTTGCCTTAGATAGTCTTTAATGACAGGGATCACATAATTTTTCTCTCACAGCTTGAATGGTCAACCATTCCTAAACATTTCAGTAAATCTAGATATTGAAATTGTCATCTTCTGGCCCTTGCACAAATTGAATTTTTCAAAAACTTGAGCACAGTGTTGTAATAAAATGTAATTACAGAAATGCATGGGGAGAGGACTTGTCTAATAAAGATTGAGTCCAAATGAATATGGAATATGTTTCAAAAGTTGTGTGCATGTGTATATGTTTATTAATACTCAGTAAATCCTGATGCAAGATATTCCAAAAAATGCAATAGCCCCACCCCTAATTAATGTCCAATCAGAAACCATGAAATTTATGTTTTAACATTTCCAGGAAGTGTGATTTATAAACAAGAGCATTTCTTGTCCCCATGTGAACAGTCATCTACATTTAATCAGTTAACCTTTTCCAACATGAGGTCTGTGGTTGGTCATTTACTTGTAAATTTATAATCTCAATTAATTCACCTAATTGACTGACAGGAGCTCTCCTTTCAAGTGACTGGTTACTTCTGTCAAAATGACAATCTCCTTGAAGGTAGAGATTAAACTGACACAAAAGCTGAAATTTAGTGGTCTTAAAGCTACTCAATAGAAACGGTAAAAGGCAAAAAAGCCAAAATTGTCCCCTGAGACCGTAGATGAAGGCTGGAGATCTCTTGGATTCAAAGACCTATGGAGTGGTCAATTTGAGGATCAATCACCACTGTAATCAGTTTCAAGAAACATGCCTCTGAGCTCTGCTTGAGAAATTCCAACTTCACTTACTGACTTAAGGCAAATATCTCTCAGATGCCCTTAAACAACTGCCATTTCTAGAATACCTGGTAGAAAACAAAAGGGTCACAGCCCACACTTGCTTGGGACTGTGCAGAACACACCTGATGCAACCCCTTGTTTGTGTGGGGCTTTCCGTGTGTCTTCTTGGCGTTCTGTGGAGCTTATCCATTCCTGGGTTTGTCGTTGCCACTCTAGGGAGGTTTTGGCTGGACAATCCAAGGAGCTCTTTGTGCCTTCTAAGCTGGAGGCATGTTGTCTCTCTAGAGAGCTTCCTTTTCTCTCTGTTGAGTTTTCCACATGACCAGCATGCTGGCTGGGGCCTATTTGCTGCCTTAATCCCTGACCTGGTGGGGGATCTGGTGGTGGTGGAAGATCTAAAAATTTTGAATAATGTTTAGAATGGACTAAAATTTAATGAAAAAATACAGGTTTTAGTTCAAGTTGGAAAAAAAAAAAACTCTTGCCCTCGTACAAGTATCACCCATGCAAAAAATAAAAACAAACAAAAGAAAAAAAAAACAGAGAAAAATAAAAGTCAATTATTGATATGTAAAATGCATATTATTGTTCTCTCTGCTGTCTTCTACCACAGCATCATTGAAATCAAATTGACTGGATTCATCCAACTTTTAAACATGGAAAGTGTTTTCAATTACACACTGGGTCATTTTCATCCTTCCCTTTTCAAAGTAGAAATACTATGGCAAAAAAAATAAAATAATAAGATCACTAGAAATTCTAGCAGCTGTGCTAATAAAAGAACAAAAGCCAGCCTGCCAATCTCCATAGGAAACATCACCCTTGGGAAATTAAGAACTATATGCAACATATGATTGCCTTTACCCAAGTATGTGGCACATTTAGCAATAGTCAAAGGGTTAAGCTAACATTTATTAAATGCAATTAACATTCTGCCTGACAACCAATTCTGGCTATTCGTTTCATGAGTTAGCTAATGAGTTACAACTAATATATTATAATATTCCAATGTATTAATTTTAATAAGTAATAACCAATGCTCAGCATACAGATTGAATATGCTTTATGGTACTAGAGTTGGCAATATATGATGGAAATTTGAGAAGTAGTGGAATAGATAATTTTTAGAAACACTTTTAAAATTAAATATCGGAAATGAAAAACTTTAAAGTTCAAGTATCAGCAATTTTTTCATTTTCCTTTTCTTAGCTCTTCATATCTAAAGCTTTGTGTCTTGAAAATCTTCCACTGTGAAATCATACTTCCTTCCTTAAATATTACACCAGCTGAAAGGATTTATTTTTTTTCCTTTAGTACTGGGCATTGAACTCAGGGGAATTTTGCCACTGAGCTACATCCCCAGTTTTTTTAATTTGTTATTTTGAGGTAGGTTTCATAAGTTGCTGAGAGTCTCATTAAATGCTAATGATTGACGCCAGCCTCAAACTTGTGACCCTCCTGACTCAGCCTCCTGAGTCATTGGTATGATAGGTGAGCATCACAACACCCAGCTTTAAAATAATTTTTAAATACTTCTAAATATTCATTTAGCTTGATTTATTGTGATTTTGTGTATGCTATTGTGTACTTCTTAGTTTATCCTTAGAGTATTGGCAATTATGTTATTTATTCATAAAAAGCAAAAATCATGTATACTATTTATTTCATTAATTGGAAGATACTGTACTTAATATAGCATTGTTATGACACTTTTATAACCAGGTTCTTATTTCTAATAATATTATCATTGAATTTTAAAGGGAAAAGTATAAATTTCTTATATACAAAAATTAGCTTTTTCAAAGAAATGTTAAAGTGGTCATTCTAAGATTTATACTTTGTCTTAGGAGCAAAATTATATTATTCTCCACTGCACAGAGAATCTGGAGCACCCAGGTTGGATGGTTACTAGTTCTTATGTATACCTTTCACATTATATTATGAATTTCTAATTATTGAGGGGAACAGAGTCTCTGTCTGGGAAAATAAGGTTTTATTCCAAACATTTCTTCCAAGATGAAAAGCTAATGTAATGTTGAGATATCTCTTTGTTGAATAATCCAATGAGTTTTGGACTCCCATCACTAAACATTATTATAAATACAAATTAATTATTTTATTTGAGTTATTGGTCTTAGAGAGACAGCAAGGAGAAATTATAAAATTTGCTTCCAAAATAACAGATCTTATCATTGATTTTTTTACTCTCCATCAGAGCAGCTTAATTTCTAAAATGGTCAAAATGGTATCTGCTTATGCCAGCTAAAATTCTGAAGACTATTTAATTTAACCTGAAATTATATAGTTTCATAATTAAGTAATATCCTTGAAGACTGTGTCTTCTAAGAAGAAAGGGCATTGCAAGCACATTGAAATAAACCAACGGGAAAGGCAAATGGAATTGCAAATGGCTATAGAAAAATAAAAATATATAAGCAAATACATTTTATCTAAATTAAATTTATTATTCAATTGTAGGTTGATTCATTTCAACTAAGTCAATTCACTAAAGAGTATCTTACTAGCCTACTGAGAATTAGCTATTGTCAGGTGACCACAATCCCATGACATAAGTGTTGTTATTGTCTTCATTTTTTAGCTGAGAAACTGGGACCACAAAGAAATAAAGTATCTCCATTCTGGATCTTTCCTCCCAAGAACTGCAGACTCTTCTAACCAAATCTACATGGGGCAATTCCACTTGGATATTTAGAAAGCTTTTCAAATTGCACATATCAGAACTGAAATCTAGTTCCTCCTTTATAAAATGTGTGTCTTGCATGATATTCTTCTTCCCCACCTGTGGCAATTTCATCCTACAAGTTCACCAAAGCTATGAAGTGACCTTTAAGCTTTGCTTTACTAATTTTATTAACAAGACCTATGAGCACCATTTCCAGAATTCCTCACTTCTCATCGCTTTCACTTATTTCTGACTTGGTATGAATCTCCTATGTTGCTTCTACAGCTTCCTATGTATGTGATCTGTTTTACACCTTTTCCCCATTAACTATAACCCAACAGTGGAGATGATCTTTTTAAAAAGAAAAACAGAGAAGATCATGTCACTCCTCTGCTCCCCCCCACCCCCCACCCCTCTCTCCAGTAGCTTCCCACTCAACATACCGTAAGGCTGATTGCAACACTGCAGCTTCAAGGTCCTACATCATATGTGCTCTTTTGCTTGTCTGACTTCATGTTCTATTTTGTTTTTATGCTTGCTCTAGTCATTTTTCTCCCCTAACATTTTTGGTAAATAAGCCTCAGATTTTATTGCTGTTTTCTTATGTCTTTGAAGGACCTTTCCTTGGATATCTTTGCTTTCATTCTTCTAGTCTTTTCTCCAATGTCACCTTGTATGTGAGGCCTTCCCTAAAGAACATTCTTAAAAATATCTCTTCCCTACCTTCATATTTCTCAACTTCTTTTCCTTTTGTTTTTTTCCTCATGGCAATGATCACCCTCTTATCAACTGCTTTTTTATATTCATGTATTACTGTTGGTCTTTATCTATCTTCCTACACTCAAATGTAAGCTCCATGAAACCAGAGGATTTTTGTCTATCTGGCTCCTATTGCCTACCATGTGGAATATACTTAATATATATTTTAAGGGGTAAAGCTAATATTTGACAGAGCTTGGAAAGGGCCCCTTTTCTGAACAGGGCATTAAAAACCAGGGGAAAGGGAACACAGGATGTAATCTAAGGAAAATCAGTTTGTTAGGTAGAGAACTGCCAATTTTTACTCAGTGTGTTGGCTTCAAAGGTATTTTTTGACTCATTATGCAAGTGGATAGAAGATGTGGATTCATCAATGACTCCTTAGGTGTGCCTGGGTTTTGGTATAGCTTTTGGGACAGACACAGAAATATTCATTCCAATTCTTCTTCTGGGACACATGGAGGATACTTTCTAGTACTAGACACCATGGGAGAGAGTTTTTGATAATGACATATGAGACATGACATAGGTTCTTGTCATTAGAAACTCCCAATGATCACCCATTATCTGTCTTTGCCTCACTCAGAAACCATAAAAATTTCTGAAAATAACGCCATCTCAATCCTGGAGAGACCTACACCCTTACATTACTGCTTAGAGGAGAAACACCTGACCTTGATAGATGAGTGTGTCAATAAGAAAGTATCTTTTACTGTGCCAAGACACTGAGGGTTAGAGGTTGTTTGGTAAAGCAGCTAGCAATAATTACCCTAATTAATATAGTCATAAAACACTATTGTAAAATCTATAATGTAAAAGTTTTATTGTAAAGTGTCCATACACTATAAACTACTAGGCAGCAATCTTCCCAAAAAGAACAGTGTGATTTTATGTAAAGAAGTTTTGAGGGCTGGGGATGTGGCTCAAGCGGTAGCACGCTCACCTGGCATGCGTGCGGCCCGGGTTTGATCCTCAGCACCACATACAGACAAAGATGCTGTGTCCGCCAAATACTAAAAAATAAATATTAAAATTCTCTCTCCCTCTCTCTCCTCTCTCTCACTCTTTCTTTAAAAAAAAAGAAGTTTTGAATTATTCCTGACACATGGATTCATATCATGTAAGTGCCATGTCATAAGCATTTATTGTAAAATAACAATATTCTTAAGGCCTCCAAAATAAATGTCCTTGTTTCACAATTAAATGTGTCTGGATTGCACATGTGGGAAGATATGTAAGCCAAATTTCCTTCGCAATATCACTTAAAATATATCTACTAATAACACATAATTCATAATCACTTTTCAAAATTGAAATTTAGGGACCTATTTTCTTTAGAAAGATAAGCAATATATTGATCATGATTTAAACTAGGAGGAAGATAGTTTTATGTGAACATATTGAAAAATCTTGCAGAAAAAGGATTATAGAAGAAAAAAGAGCACTCTACTTTTTGTATATTTAAATTGTATACCATCCACATATACTACATATGGTCTTCAAAGATTTGTAAAAAGAACACACTATATTTTTCTCTGTTGCCACAATATTCTGAGCAGAAAAAATATATAAAATTATTAATTCTCAAAGTTGTGAGTAGCATATCAGTGAGAGCAGTCTTTTCTATTTAGAGTGAATAAGATCAACACTGCAAACTGTTCTAAGTGCTCAACTAATCTCCAGAGCATCTGAAGCAGAAAGGTTTTGTTCACCACAGGGTATCTATTTAGAGAGAATGAAAAACTCAATTGGACCCTTAACCTTCATATTACATAGAAACACTTCCCCATGAAAACAAAATAAGCAGGATATATGAACAAACCTGAAAGCTTTTAGAACAAGCATGTTTGGCTTTTTTACGCCTTCTTAGCATTACAGGGTGACAAAAGAAAGCACAAAGATGGCTGCCTGACACAGAGTGTTCCTTCCCACAAAGGAAAATGCTTTTATTTTCCAAACAAGCTTCATTCTGTTTCATAATGATGGATGTAAGAGTGCTAAGGACTAGGTCATAGCTTCTCAAAGCTGGATGTCCATTAAATTTAACCCATGGAGCTTCAAAACTTCCTATAATAGGATTATACCTCAGAATAATCATGAATGTCTCCATGGTTTATTTGAAGATCTACCAAAATGTTTCCAACATTCAGCATGGCTAGGTTAATCCTAGTGTTTAGTTGGACAATCTCAGATAAAGTTTGTATGCTTATGGAAGATAAGGTTGAGAAGAGGGAAGAAACTCATTTTTGAGTCTCACTGCATACTAGGCACTTTAAGTATAATTATATATCCTTAAATATACTTCATATGTGCTTAGAATAAAGTTTCAGGATGAATATATTTATTCAGACTTTAAAAGATATAATAATTAAGTGGAAAATGTGGGAAATAGACTATGCTCTGAGAGCTGTTGAAATACTCATTATTGACCATGGATAACTTCCAGTAAAAATATTTTCTGAAACTAACTATTTAAGCAAATATTCAAAGATTGGCTATTCAATTAATTGACATATGTTGGCAAACTATGACCTATAGGCCAAATTCTGCCACTATTTTTTCAATAACGATTTATTAGATATTAGTCACACCCATATTTTCATTTACTATAGCTCTACCCATACAATAATGGCAGTGCAGAGTACTTGTGGCACAGGCCACATGCTAAAAAAAACTCCAAATATTTACTCTCTGAATTTCAATAGAAAAAAAATATATATATATATACACACTAGCCCTTTGTTATGGTCCAAATAACTGTATATCCCTAAAATTCATCTGTTAAAATCCTAACCCCAGGTGATGGTATTGGAATATGAGGGCTTCATGAGGTCATAAAGGTAAAGTTCTCATGAATGGGATTAGTGCCCTTATTAATCACACCCCAGAGAGGTCTGTTCCATCATGTGAGAATTAATAAAAATGTACCATCTGTAAACCAGAGTGTGAGCCCTCAAAAGATTCCAAATCAGTCAATGCCTTGATCTTTGTACTTCCACTAATATTAGCCCAGAGAACTATGAGAAATAAATATTTGTTGTTTAGAAACTTTCTGCTGTTTATACAGTTATGATTATCTGTTATAGCAGCCCAAGTAGACACTCTTCAACTACATAACCGCTAGCATGTTTTAAGCTCTAAAATTCACGAAACTAAAAAATCACTAAACCATTTCAAGTTCTTTTCCAAGAGTGAAAGAGATTATAATTTCATATCATAAATGTTCTGATACTATGACATGTGCACATGGTGCTTATGTTTTTTTTTTTTCCTAACCTTTAAGTGGAATGTTTGCTAAAATACAATAAAGAAAAATGCCAGAAGGGTAGAAAAATCAACAGTTAAGAGTGGTAGAGCTTCTCTTTCTTGGGGATTGATCATAAAGACATAATTCCAGATTGTTGAGAGAGAGGGTGTTTCACGTAAGCAAGACCATTTTGCCAGGTTTCGGCCTTGTATGTAATGAAGCAATGCCAAATCTACCATAGATATTTTAATCTGAGTTACTGACCGAGTAGAATGCATCTCTTCATTGAGGAAAGAAGAGGAACAGAAATCAGCCTACCATCTGTCATTCCTTCCCTTCGGTGAGGCAGTGCTGGGTGTTGGTCCATTCGCCCTCCCTTGTGTTTCTTGTTGGGCCTGGGCCTCTGACTTTGATTCAGGGCTGCACTCGTGTTACTGTCAGTAGAAAATGGGCTGGTGGGTCGAGGTCTTTGAGAGGAGGTAAAGACTTTTCCTAGAAAGAAAACAAAGGGAATGGGGTATAGGGAAGGTCATTGTAATGCACTGATAATGTCTGTCATGTATTTTCTGCTCTTCCTAAGGCTAAGTCTGTGAACTTACCTAGAGATGCCATTGGAAGATACCAAATATTGGTGCACCTATAAAAATAAATATATGCCATGCTACATATAATGTGTTCAATTTTTATAAGCTAAGAACACCCCACCCACAAAAATATTTCAAACAATTGAACATAAAACAAATCCACCAATCCAAAGCTTCATACTGCTTGATTAGTTTTTATATTACCTTGAAAATCTTAGTGATAATTTTATAGTTATATACAAATTCATGAAACATTATTTCTCAAAATTCAAGAGGTTATTTCTTAAATGAATTGCACACTGTTTCATTTTCCCCCCTGAAATTTTACAAAATCTGAGCACAGTAAAAAATGCCTTGTAGTTTTATGTGAAAAGCCTGCTCAGGTACACATGCTAAATTGACTTTACCACTTATATGCAAACAAAATGAACTCTCTTAGTGGAAACTCAATAACATCAGTGTAGAGGATAGCAGGTTAAAATCACCTTGTATATCCAAAGTGAAGTAGGTATTTTGTGATTACTGTATCTGAGCAGACTTCAAATTCTCATGGACAAATGAATTGTACTATTTTCCTTTCTTGTGGTTTAGTACAAAAGAAGTGAAATTTATTCTGGGAAAAGGTTACCAAATACATTTTCAAAAATGTCTTTTAATACTGTTTATTATAGTAAGAGAAGGATGGTTTATGTTCATATATTTATTCTCTTGTCATGTTTTCATTTCATACAAACTTATCATACATAGTTTCATTTTCCTAAGTCAATGTGACATGATGTTGCTTAATGTTTTATTAGCTATTAGCACACATGCAAGAAATGCACCTATTCTGTCTAATTTATTAGTTTCCTTGCACTTTCTCACTGTTCTGCTTACAGCTAATGCCACAAAAAACACTCAGGCAACATAAAATTTTTGACTTATGCTTTATAAAGCAAGAAAATTCAAATAACAGTTATATTACAAGATATTTTAGATTGGATGCTATATGAAAATAAACCTCTGCAATGCTTGAGGAATCTTTTTATTTTGCTTGAAGATATCTAATACATGCTCAAAATAAATATTGATGATATAATTCAAGACAATTTCCAAGGCTCACTTTTCTAACCTGAGAGTTTAATGAAGATCAGGAGCATATCACTTTTATTTAATATTTGAACACTACAAAGATTTAAAAATGTATTTGACATTTCATTAGTTTTGTAAGAGAGCTCAGTTTAATTCATATATTACCATCCTAAATGTGAAGTTAAGAAGTACATATACAAATATTAGAGCATAATCATGCCAAAGTGTTGGTTTTTTTCCCAGAGAAACAAATGATTACAAACTGCTAATCTATTTTTAGAATTAAGACTGCATTTCTTTTTGTGGAATGAGCAGCATGTGAAAATGACGTAATTGGTCCTTTATATTATTACTTATTACTCTCAGAAATCAATATTAAATTCTCTAAAATACAATATACACGTATTCATCATTTTATTTAACTTGCAAATGCAGTAGGTGTATCTTTAATTAGCATCCTTTAAAACATATAATAAATTATTCTATTAAAATCTTAGCCAAACAATAAGACCCTCAGCCATTTGAACTGTTAGACTGAAATCCTTACACCCATTCACCCCATGCTGAGGAAGGCTTCCCAGAAACTGCATTTGTAGAAAGAGACGGGGCAAAGGAAAGTAATGGAGATAAAAGCTGAATAATTTTAATCACTAGGTTCATTATTAATGTGTGCAGATTTTGCAAAGTGTGAGTTATTGAAAATTTAGTGGCAATCTGAGTTGCTGATTTGCCATAATATAGAAAGGAAGTATATTCCAATTAATCAGCAGAACCGTGAAGAGAAAGGGATATTAAGGATAGAAGGTAGTAAGTTGGAGCCTATTTTTGGCTCTGCAAAACTTGCATCATGTCAGAGTTCAGACAACAGAGCATCCCAAATGTTCATGCATATTACAGAGAGCCCTGCAGTCAGACTTGCTGAGAAAGAAGAGGAAAAAAAAGGTAAGTGTCCCAAGGACAAGATTCTCTCATGCAAAGAGTGTTGATTTTGGAGTCTACCAACCTGTTCTTGTAAGGCTGGTTCCATCCAGCCTAAAACCAGCTTTATCTGCTGCTGCCACCAGTGCTTGTGCAAAACTGCTGCTGGCAAATATGGAACCATCTGAGGAGCTACCTACACTAGATCTATGACTAGAAAAGTTATGATCCTCATCAGATGCAGAGCCCCATCCATTTACCATTGAACCTAAAAACAAATGTAGTTGTCTAGTGAGTTTGTATATATTGCATATCTCATGTGCTTGTAAACACTATATGAATGAGCAAGTACACTGCCTCGACTCCTTGCCACTTTGAAGTTTCATCATGGATTCCTTAGCTAAACATTGTCCGTGTTTTAAACACACTTAGTACAAATGAAAGAAGCTTGTGTAAAATCGGTATTTGTTTGAAGCACATGTGCAAGACATGTTCCAAGTGGTTCATTTCTTACATTGTTTAAATTGTTACATGATCATTTTTCCAAGCAAGAACTGCTATGTGTATTTTCTACAAGTCAGGGATGAACACTCTTATTGAAACAAATTATGGTTAATTTAAACTGATCGGTGACTTGCTTGAATAAATAGTATAGGTATAATTTGAAGTTAGTTCAGAGGGCAATGATAATCTGCATAAAAACTTGAATACCGGACCTTGTACATACAGTTGTATTTCATAGAAGATCTGGAATTATTTTAAGATTTTAAGGTGAACAGTTAATTACTGGTTAAATAACAAAATACATCAACTAAAATGTATAGATGACATCAAATCAACTAAACATAGAACATAAGGAAAATGTTAGTTTGCAAAAGTGCTATTAATTTCAATATTTCTTATGCTTTCTTTGATTTTTAACTCTAATTTTCTCTTCAACACTGATACTTATGAAATTAGCCTTTATGGAGACTATTATCAGCATTTCTATCAATTTTCTTTTTCAAAATGAACTATGGCAGTAGAGTAAAAAAATTGCAACTTTATATTTAAAGAAAATATACTTTGAAGATATTGACAACTTTTTTTCTTTCTAGAAAGTCATTTAGTATTTTATGCATATACATACACACATATTAGATAAAAGCACATTGGGAACTTAACTCATTATGTAATAAAATTAAAATCGCAGTACATATTTAAGTTGGTGTACCATTAATTCATGACAAAATAAACTATCAAGTATTGTTTACCCTAACTTCTGCTTTTGTTAGAAGAGGGACAAAAAAAGGACTTACAAAATGTTAATTTAGAATTTCAAAATAAACCAAACAGGTGTTTCCAGGAAAGAGATGAAAGTCGTATGTTATAGATTATTTCTATTTCTCTAATATTAAAAAGACAACAGTGTAGTTAGAAGTTGCCACGACTCAGTATTTGAAGTGTTAGTCAGGCTGTCATGGTACAATAACACGGATGCATGCATTCTCAAGACAGAGAAAACTGAAACTGAAAGGGTTAGAATGATCTGGAAGTTAAAAGGGTGTTAAGTGTAGCAGAGAAAGATAGAGTCTTGATTCTATTTGCCAAAAGCACAAAGATATACTTTTTAATTTCCAAACAAATTCCCTTGACACAGACCACTGCAAAGAAACTGAGATAACACCAGCAACTGAGCCTCCTCTGAGAGATTCATTTCTAGGTTAATAATCACAAGTCAAGGATCAACAGCCCAAAATGAAAGAAGAAATGATGCAGTGGGTCTTGCAATATAATGCTACAGGAGATAAGAAGAAATCAAAGTGATTCAGCAAGGGGTCACAAAAGAATATGAAAGTCGAGAACTGGGAATTGTTTTAAAACATTCAAAAGCTCAGTTCCAAACCCTTCCATGTGATTTCTGTTTTTCTAAATGTCTGTGCTCACTCTCCAAACAAGCATCTCCTTATTGTTATTCTCCTAATTCATCCTGACACTCCTTTTAGCGGATTTCCTTCTAGTCCCTTCTATCTTTCCTCATTGTTATCTACATTATCTTTCCAAAGCATCAATCTTATACTTTGTTCCTCTGTTTAAAGTCTTACCTATAACACCAATGCACATACAAAATTAGGAATCTGAGACCTCCCCCCAATATTAAGCCAGCCTACCTTTGCAGCCCATTCTGTCCCACAGCTAGTGTAATCTCACTCTCTCACCCACACATCACTTCCCATTTCTTGACAATACTTCTGTATTGCACCAAATCTAATTATCGCTGCCAAACTTTAAAGTTCAAATAAAATACCATCTTTATCACCTGGATTCTACCTTCAACATTCTGTTAGGGTGACTCCCGACTTTGTTGTGAAAACATTGTGCATGCAGTCTATCACCTGTCTCCCTATATTTTGTATATTGTATGTATTTTTCCTGCTCCAGGAAATAAAACTCTTGACATTAAGAACTATCTCTTCTTCACTTCAGTATTTCTTGTACAGGGTCACTGTACAGTAGGAATTCAATGAACAGTGGGCATATGGAATTAAATGCATTTATTGTTCTACTATTCACTGTAAATTCTTTGAGTGATTATATTTGATGTACAATTTCTTAGCAATGACCTTGCTTTAGTTGCAAAAAGAATGTTCTTACAAGCATCCTCAGAAAATTTATTGAACAAATTAGTGAATGCTTGTTGATTACTTTGGAACCATGGGAAAAGCAATAACGTCTTCAAGTAAGAAAGTAAAAATTGTACTATATAATTTTTATTATATAAAATAGGATATATATTATATAATAAAGTTCATATGATGTACATCTTGGTTAGGCTTTGATATTTTTGAATATCAAGGTTAAGCAATATTGTCTTCCAATGAAGATGCTAAATTTCATTAAGTGGCAAGTGGCAATTTATTTGTGTGTGTATATGTGACATCTCTATCCAGATTCACCCATACCAATGCACTTAGCCCAAGCTCTTATTTTTGTTGTTATTCTTTTAAAATTTTCTTATTCCACTTCTATCCACTATGATCAGCCAAGAAATTGAGTCTAATCTGGGCTTTATTTCTGTCTGCCTGCTGTGTGGTTCTACTCTGAGGATCTAGAATATTGACAAATTTAGTTTCTGAATCTGAAAAATTTAGAAAAAAAATCTCCCATCACAGCAATGTCACCAAAGAAATCCCATCTTGTAAGACTTCCCAACTTCCCCCCAAAATAAACTGTTATCGCCCTGTGAAAGTGGGTCCCACACAAGAGGATTTCCATACATACATCTGCCTTACCCTAAACAGATCAGCAATTTTCCTACTTTTGTGTTTGCTCTGATTTCTCTCAATCTTTCAAGCTTTAATTTGACACATTATGGCCTCAAACATAATCAATAAATATTTAAACATATTTAAATTCATGTAAAAATGAATTTATTTTTCATTTGTTCATGAAGCTTTTCCTGATGCTCACCGACTCCCTTCTCTGGGAAGAGAGAGTGGCCTGGAAGGCAGGACATCAAGTGGGTGTCGGTTGATAAAGGGACAACATTAGCTATTCTTTTACTTGTAGTTCCAATAAGAGCAAAGCGACTAGACAGATGACTTTGGTGTTAAAGACAAATATACTATAGCTATTTGGCCATATTAGGCAATGAGAACACTAGTGATCCCAAGTGAAAGAGAGAAGTTAAGTTAGTTGCTTCAATAGATTGCAACCAATATAAACAAAAAGAAATCAATATTTCCTTTTTCTTCATTATTCTGCCTTTCTGGTAAGTCTTCAACTTTCCTCTGAACTGGGGATGAGATACATAAAATTAGTACCTTTGTAGGACAATTTTAAAGCAGTTTAGTCATATTGTATGAACAAAAAGGTCTATAACATATGTTAAAGTTCCTACCATAAAATCCTTAAAATTTTTAACATTTATTGATTTCACCTCTCAGTCATTACAATTTTCCCTCTTACTTTTGATTTGAACATCAAGAATGATCTGAAGATTCAGACAAACAATTATTAAAGAGAGGGGGGAAAGAAGAAGGAGGAGGAGGAGGAGGAGGAGGAGGAGGAGGAGGAGGAGGAGGAGGAGGAGGAGAAGGGTAGAAATCCTTGAGGAGGAAGAGAAGAGAGGGAGAAAGAAGACAGTAATTGAAAGAAAACAAAAAAGAGTAACTCATCAATTAAAAAGGAAGTCATTTAGTGGTAACAGTTTTTTTTGTAGATGTAAGCATAAACATGAAAATAAAAGTGAACACCAGGTAAAAGGAGTTCAGCCAGAGATTCTTACAAATTATATGAGATTCATATTCATTTGACACATTATAGCCCCAAACATAATCAATACATACTTAAACAATGAAAAATGAATTTATGTCACATAGAGAAATTTATTTGTGTTTATGTTCTCAATCTTTCCAAATTTCTCAGCTTTAAAATTACTGAAAGGTCAAAAAATATATCAAATGTATTCAAGTTGTTAAAGAAAAAATGCACACAGGACATTAAGTTGTTGCTCAAATGTTACTGAAAATAAAATACCATGATAAAGTGGCATCTTGCTGTGTCCCTATTACATCTTCAGCACTAAAATTAATTTATGATCAGTCATCAATTCATTTACATGTTGTTTTATGCTAAATCCTTCCTTGCTGATAAATGCTTATCCTTAGATCCATTAAGCTAGAGTAAAGTCTGTGCTTTCTAATATGACCCTGATAATTGTTGCATTACCATTTTTATGAGATACAAAAACTAATGTTCCCCCATTTTTTAAGCCAATATTTAATCCTAAAATTTTTTCTATGAAGTTCTCATTGCCTAACTACCTGCTAAGTAAAATCTTCAACTCTAAATGTCTTTGATCAAATCAATC
This sequence comes from Callospermophilus lateralis, assembly GCF_048772815.1. Classification (NCBI taxonomy): domain Eukaryota; kingdom Metazoa; phylum Chordata; class Mammalia; order Rodentia; family Sciuridae; genus Callospermophilus; species Callospermophilus lateralis. The sequence goes on along the minus strand of NW_027515346.1, from coordinate 3,745,579 downwards.
CAAATATTGACTTCTGTTTAGAGGCAGAGAAACATTTCAAGTCTCTGGAAATTCTTTTTACACTCAAATGTCTGAATATACAATAGTCCCACCTATATTCCAGAGAGAGAAAGGGGTGGGCGAAGGTGGGAGGGAGTGGGAGAGAGGGAGGGAGGAAGGGAGAGAAATGTGTCATATAGGAAAAGCAAAATAAGCAATTAAAAAATCTCTTCCCTTGGTTCATATAATACTTGTTACTCATCTCAAAATATTGTGCATAAAATATGCACTTTTCTTAACCATTAAATTCCAAAGTATATACTTAATTTCTTTTTAAAGACATCAGAAAATGATTTCCTTAATTTTAGCATTATTCCTGGAATTTGCCTTAATACTCAATTATTATGCTTTTGTAGCAGAAGCAAAGTGTGGCAAGTGTGTGGAGTGTGTGTGAGTGTGAGTAGGGAGTGAGTGTATTTGTGTGTGAAGGAGAGAAATTGTTAGGCCATTAGTCTTCACCATCTGTCAGATCAAACTTTCCCGAGTCCAAGGACCCAAAAGCTGTGTGCTCAGGTCAGATGGTGAGGATGTCTGGTTTTATTACTTTCATACTCATCTGGTATGGGAGTTCCAGTAAAAACCTCCAAAGATATAAAGTGGAAAATACAGGGCCACAATATCCTTTCAGCTGTAGTGTTCATGTGGGATCCTACGGGCAAAGGAAATTTTATTCGTTTCACTTTACAACACTCAATCTGGGTCTTTTTGTAATCAGTGAGGAGGTTAGAATCTTGACTACATGTTCAGGACATTGTCCTCTCCCGCTCTCCTCTTGCCTTAATTTCTTTTCATGGTGGTGTCATTAAATTCAGGAAACACTTATCCTTGACTCCCACCACCTTTTGGAAGTTAGAGAAAGAAATCTTGAAATCTTGCCCCTCCTTGGTACTCAGAGAGCAAAGCTGACAAGTTGAACACTGAGGAAGAAACAGTCCATATTTCCCAAGACAATGTTGCATAGACATTGCTTAGTCCCAAATGCAGTTTGATGGTATGAAATTTAAAAAAAAATGTACATTATTACAACCAAATAGTATTAAACACAAATTAAAATAAAAATTATAAAAATATTATTCCTTACAAAAGAGCTAATGGATTTGAATTTTATTAGAAAAAGGTAACTGCACACAGAGCTAAATATGAGAAGAATAAATAATAAAAGTCATATCAAAATTCAATATTTTTATCAAAATTAAGCGCATTGTGGGAAAGTATTAATGTTTCCTGGGATAAAATGCATATTTTATTTTTATAAATACATACTTATTCCTCTCTCTACACACACACACACACACACACACACAGAGAGAGAGAAGTAAAAAAACAGAACATTATTTTCCTCTTCAATATGCTAATTCTGAGGATTAGAATGAACTGGGCATTTCTAGGGCAGAGATCATAGTAATTTATCTTTAGAGTAAAACTGATTGATTTTGTTCATTCTTCTGCCACTTATCTGGTAGATAACCTTCAAAAAGGATGTAAATCCTTCTGTGACTCAATTTCTTTAGCTATAAACTGAGAACAACAACAATAATAATGAGGTTATGAGGATTAAATGAGTTAGTAGATGGTAAAACTTTACATCAGGGCAGAGAGTTCGTTCTACAAATGTAAGAAAACAAATAATTTAGGCTTCTCCATTCTTTAGTTCTCTCATGCATTCTTTAGTTCTGATTTCATACTTACGTCTTGTTTCTTTACAAACTCTAACATTTAAATCCATTCTTAGCTCAGCCTGCCATAGGAAAAAACAAGCCACTGCTTAGAAGGGTATCATGCATTGACTAGGAGCTAGGTTTTCTACTTTATTATTATTATTGCTGTTTGGTTGTTGCTATTATTGAATCTAAATGTCTATTCAAGTGATTAGAAGTCATGGGCTTAAAATAAATGTTTGTTTAGGGAATAAATACATGAAACAGGAGACTTGCAAATACATATTACCATTACTAAGGTCATGGGATGTGGAACTATTGATATTTTCTTTTCTTTTTGTTCTTTTTCATTCTTGATGATCATTTCAAGATTTTAGTAGCCATTCACAAACTAAATACTTGCTATGAAAATATTTGGAGTTAATGTGTGTGTGTGTGTGTGTGTGTGTGTGTGTGTGTGTGTGTGTGTATATATATATATATATATATATATATATATATGTATTTTACAGAATAAAGCTCTGTAGACTGTTAGTGGCTGGTATTCCCTATGCTGGCAGTTGGGAGTACAATTCAGCCAAGTAAAATGTGAAATTTTACATAAAGGCTTTCAGCCCACCCAGTGTTACTGTAGTGTCATTCTGGATGGCTTTAGAGTCTCCAGGAATGGAAATTGTTAGTTCTATTTAATAAAAATGGTCATTTGCTTCATGAAAATGACAAAATAAGGGAATTTCATTTGAAAGTAAAGATTAATTTACACCACAGGCGAGTTTAGAACTCTAAGAAACTGACGGTAAGTTCAGAGTCCTCTAGTCTCCAAAGCTCATTGAAGGAGTATGTGTATTATGGCCTATCTCTATTAGCACTATTAAAGTAGCCTTATAGCTAAACAAAACCTAAGAACATCATTAGAACAATATTCATTAGCACGTTGGTTTTGATAATGTTTGGTCCACATAAACATCCACCTGAGCATATGTACAGGCATGTGTACACACACAATTACATGTACATCCTAGTTGCTCTCCCTCACACACAAATACATTCACTCGCTACATAGACTCACACATATTCCACACACATTGTGCCTTGTCTTTCATACACACATGTATACCATACACTTTACATACATGTGCACAAACTGTATAGAATTGAAAACTGTGTAATACATGCACATACCCTGTATAGATGTGCACACCCAATTCACACTCACACTGTATATGCACTTTCAATCTTCCTTGTTCTCACACATTTATACTCATGCAGTCTACACCCTACATATGTACACACACCAATACTCACATCCCCTATGGTCACACTAATACCTACATATACTCATTCACACTTCCTACACACATACATATAGACACACAACACACCCTGGAAGGCAAATCAAATCTTTGATCAAACTTTCTCCTAAAAGTCATTGGTGCATGGAAAGACAAAAAAAAAAAAATGTGTATGGGGAGGTGCTTAAGTTGCTTAAGTGTAAAGTACAAATTCTGCTAAGGAGATGTATTATTCATAGGATAAGTGCATTGTGGAATTCATGCCTAAACACCCTAAGGTTTCTATATTCAGAAGTAATTAAGCAGTGAATTCAAGTAGGAAAATTTAGACTTTCTTTTCTTAGCAATAAGAGCTTCATTCGGAATTAACATTATATTACCAACAGGAGAAATGCAGGTTACTTAAGACATTTAAACTTGACATCTTAACCAGTGGACTACATTAGACATCCTTACTTGTTCCTGACAGGTGTGTATGTAAAAGTGCAGGGTGGTGTTCTCCCAATTTATAGATAAATTTATCATCTTTGTCATTATAGTATTTAATAAAAGAACTACATCAGCATAGCTGACTTTTTTTCATCATTACTGCACATTTTTACTGCATTCCTAATGGAAAAAAGAGTTCAGTATCATTAGTGAAATATGCAAAAATATGCATAATTTTACCCTTAAGGAGATTATGCTAGAAATTCAGGCAAAGAGGCTTAACATAATAGTGCCCTAATAAGTCAGCTCTCTGAATTCAAAGATTTTAACTATTGCTCTGTCACTCTGGGTTGGATCTGGGTTTCAAATCACACCAGTATAACTGCAGTTCTTAAATCTTAATTAGCCTGGCAAGCTGAACATCCATCAAGCAAGAAGGAAAACCGAATAGTGGGCTCATGCATCATGCAGTTCCTCATGCAGAGAGGACTGTACAGGAAAAGTGAAGGCACTCATGTTTTCTCAGCACTAAACCAGTTTCCATTTGTGTTTGCAGAACTAATATGGAACACAAAGTCTGTGGAATTGGGAAACTGTTGAATTAAAAGTAAATTAAGACTGTTATAAGATGCTTTTTAGGATGAAAGTTGTCATCCAGGAAAATACAGATATTTGTAGTTTCCTTAGAAATCCTAAAGAAATGCAAAGACCAGGCTTAGTTTGAAGTAGCTAGGTCTTCATAATTTTGTAAAAGGCATTTTTTTGTGTGTGCATGTGTATCAAAGAATGTATAACTATGTGAACAGAAATACTGAATTTTTACTTTTCACCATATATATTGTGTACATATTAGGATTTTAAAATTTCCAATTGAAATTGTTGGACATAGGTTACACATCAGTCCTGGAATCATCAGAGGAGGGTACCAACTGAAGTCTTTCACTTGGTGAACAAGGCAAGCAGAAGCCAGAGGAGTAAATAAGTCAAAATAAATATACTTTTTGGAAGAGGGGAAGTTGTTGGATTCTACACTATGAAATGCATAAATGCATGATTTATCTCACTATGCATTTTCCACTCTAAAAATAATACCTTGTGCAACTGAAGAGTCTTTTCCTGAAGACTTGCTTATTTTCATCAGTGAATGGTTTTACAGTGTGAAATATCAAGAAGCATTTTAAGATTGCATTCATTTTGTATGTTCCTCCTGATATACAAAATATATCATTTCTAAAAGTTTTTTTTTTTTATGTAATAGACTTGGTTCCCTAGCACAGTGAACTTTTCATTAAAGCCATGACTATAATTGAGTTTTCTTTCATGTCTTTAAAGATTTTTAAAATTCATGAATTTTCTTATCATTTTTGCAGCAAAGCAAAAGTATTTCCAAATCCTTTTTGAATTTTGTGTTTAACATTAACATATTTAAAATGTTACAGAAATAGATGGAGTGGAATAAATCTTGCATAAGAAAGTAAGAAAGTACTTGATTTTTGATGCATTTCAATATTGCAAATAGGTCAGTTATTCATATTAAATCAGTTCCATTACCTGTCACAGAGCTGTCTATATTGTCCATACTGGATTCGGGTGTCTGGTCTAGTGCTCTCAGGGGCCTGGGGATTTCTAAAGCTTCCTCTTCATCATCAGCATCATCATCTGGAACATCTGTTTCCAAGTCAGAAATCAAGGCTCCTGACACGTAACCTAATGGTGGAACTGGGGGCTGTGGGGATGGATTATTGCTTTGAATGTGCCTAGAATTCAAATGGAAACAATAAAATGGGAAAAGCAGTCCATTAACATTCAAAAACATTGTAATAAGAATTAAATGGCATGCTATGGTAACAGTAATCATCTTTTTCATTAATAATTTTGGAGTTTACAATGGTTTAATACATACACGTCAATAGAGAAAATAGGTCTCTGGGCATATGCCTTACCAACAACCACATAAATTTAAGAATTATTCTAGTGGTATAAACATATATTTTGTCATCAAAATATAAGTCATCAAAAACAGTATAAAAATACTTGTCACAAGACTATTTAAAGTTTACCTTTTCAAAAAATAATATATATACCAATACATATATACATATACATATTATTTTGTTTCCAGTTTTTGTGTAACCCACCCATGCGGCCTGCTAGCACTTTAGATGTCACCGGAATGCCTAATGTTCCTTCTCTTCCACCTTCAGCACATTTCTGGACTTAGGAGGATTTCTTTTTGCATGACCCTCTCAGAGCAGGCTGAGTGGTATTTTCATTTGCCCCAGTTAGGGCAAGTATCTTCTGCTCTATCTACCTAGTTGTGCATCTATCTCAGCCACCAACATCTTGAACTTCTCCAAGGCAGAAACAATTCACCCTAGTATTCTGTGCTTAGAACAAAAAATGTGTTAGATAAACCCTTTGCAATGAATAAATAATTTTAATCTCAACCTTCATTAGATAAATAGAATCTTATAATTACCATCACAGTTTTGAAACATATTCAAGTAAAACTTAAATTTATCAAATCAGGTGGCTAACTAATGTGCAACTGGACACCTACAAAATGCTAAGCAAAAGCACTGCAATGTTATTTTCTTCCTTCTTTCCTTTCTTCCTCCCTCCCTTCCTCCCTCCCTCCCTCCCTCCCTCCCTTCCTTCCTTCCTTCCTTTCTTGGGGGAGGTACCAAGATTGAACTCAGAGATGCACAATCACTGAGCCACATCCCCAGCCCTATTTTGTATTTTATTTACAGACAGGGTCTCTCTGAGTTGATTAATGCCTCGCCATTGCTGAGGCTGGCTCTGAACTCAAAATCCTCCTACCTCAGCCTCCAGAGCTACTAGGATTATAGGTGTGCACCACTGCAGCCGTCAGCAATGTTATTTCTTAATGTCATTTAAAAGCAAATGTACTACAAGTTTTAACAGAGTCTTTTCATTGCTGTCATACAAAAGTATCTTAAATACCCCTTCTATTTAAGCAAGACTAAAGAGTAAGTGTTATGTTCTTTTACTGTTGTCTTTTGAAACTCATTTCCAAGTCTGGCAATATCCCCTGTGTATCGTCACACTTAAGGGAAAGTAGTGCTGTCCTTGACTCCAATTGGAAGAAACAACAAGAAGCTCTGCTTTGGGGATTTTTCTAGACTCTGCCTCATAACTCTTCTCTTTGCTGACTTTATATGTTTTTACAGAAGTTAACTATGTCTTTGAGAATAATAGATTTCTATAAATTCTTCTAGTGAATTCTTGAATTTCAGTGTGGTCTCAGGACCCTGATATTTGTATTTTTTTTTATCAGAAATGAGAGTGGTCTGAGGACTGCCCTTTCATTTTATACATGAGCTATTATTTCTGACATCATTTTAAACACATTAACTATAGCATGCAAGTGGTAAGCAAGTTGCCCATAGTTATGCAGATATGAAGCAGGTTTACCTCCATGGTAACTGCCCCAACTTGGGCTGTCCTCAGTCAAAGCTCAGAGTATGGAATCAGAATCTGCCTAGAGGTGGGACTTAGGACCAATATATTTTAAAGTTCTCCATATGATTTCAAAACACACACAAATTTGGGAACCCCTGAGCCAAAGTCTCTGCTTCAAATGACTTAAAGTTGTGATTTCACCAGTTAACCTTGAAGAGAATCCTATCGCTCTTTAAGAAATTGGCTTCATTTTAACCAGTGATGTATCATAAAATAATTATGTGTAATAGGAGGTTGTCTTTAATCTTTAGAAAAAATGAGAAAATGTTCAAGACCCTCTTATCCTAAGGAAAGAGCATGTTCATACAGCTTTAAGTGACATACCTGTTTGAGAATCTCTTTGTATGTATAGTTAACTATGTTATATTTTAATATAGCTGTTATATTTTAAAAATAGTCAATTAACACTGAGAATAAGAGTCATCTCACCTGGGGCAGTGCGGTACTGAGCTGTCTCTGCAAGGAGTCTCGCTGGTGGCCAACCTCGTGCAGCTTCCCCTGGGTCAGCGCCAGGGTTTCCTGAGTCTCCCTCAGCGTGTCCAGGAGCCGGTCCCGCTCTTGCAGCATGGAGACCATGAGTTGCTCAAAGTGGGAATCCGCGTCTGGCTGCGAGGGGGAGCCGGACCCGTGGCTCCCACCTCCTCCGGGTGGACCTTCTGCTTCACTGATGGTCGGCATCACCTCGCACATCATCTGGGGACCACAGACCCGAGCAGAGTCACGAAGTGCAGAACAAGGTCCCCACAAGTGCACCTGCAGGATCCCTGCCGCGCGTCCCGAGTGGCAGCCGCGTTCCCAGCGCGGCCAAGCGGCGCGCACCTGGGCAGCGGCTCCCGCGGCAGCACCCAGCCCCGCGCCGACCTGGCAGGAGGGCCAGCGGGCCGCCCAGGGGTTCTGGGCACTGCCCGTCGCCCCAGGTGCCGGGAGACAACGCGCCTCCGCCCTCCTGCTCTCGGCGTCCCGGGGAGCGAACCGGCCGCCCAGGCGGAGCACAGCCCGGCACCTGCGCTCCCGGGACTCTCGGGCGGACTTCGGCGGCTCCAACGGGCAGGGACTGGCCGAGGGCCGGGAGAGGTGTTCTCCGACGGCCGCGGCGGCCTGACTTACGTAAGCTCCCGGCCACGGAACTGACCGAGTCCGCTCCGGGAGCCGTGGGTCCGCGGGCCGGGCCGGCGAGGCGGGCGCCCCGGGGAAGGTGAGCTGCGTGGGCGCCCGGGCCTCCGGGACGCGCACCTGCCGGGGCCTCCGCGTCCCCGCCGGCCGAAGGTGCGCGCGAGCGGCCACAGGTGAGCAGCCTTGCGTCCCGCCGTCCGCACTGACACCGGCGCCCTCCCGCCCGCTGCCTCGGTCTCCCGCTCCTCACCTTGCTCGGCGGCGGGCGCGGCCGGGAGGCTCCGTGGCGGGCGCGGGCGGCGGCGCACTCCGGACGAGCTCGGGGGCCGACGAAGGCGGCCCGCGGCCGGGCCCGCCGCCACAGTCACGAAGGCCGGCCCGCGGCGGGACACTGGCGAGCGCAGAGGAGCGGGCCCGGCGGCGCGTCGCCGGCGTCGACGTGCCCGACGTCGGGCGCGTCGGCAAGAGCGTCAGCGCCGTCCCGGGGGGTCTGGAGTACTGCGGCCCGAGTGCGCACGCGCTGCCGCTGCGGGAGAGGGCGGGGTGCGCCTCGCGTACGCTGATTGGCTGGGCTGGCCCGCAGCCCCGCCCTAAGGCCGCGCCCCGGCGGTGGCTGGCGGAGCCGCAGGTGCGAACTCAGGTGGTTGCTGGGATCCTCGCACCGTGGAACCCGGGCGCTCGGCCCTGTCCCAGGTCTGCCCCGGCGGCCGCGTGGTCACGAGGCACTTAGCCGGCTTCTGCGGGCGTCAGGCGCTGAAACAGACTTCGCAAACGTACGTCCACCCGGCTCTCCCGAGGCCCCGGTGGGGGCTGCGGTCCGCTGCGCAGAGTCGGGAGCGCGTGGAGCCATCCCTCCGAGCCAGGCCTCCTGCGAACTGTTCCTTCAGGCTGGGAAGGACGCGGTGTCCACGCCAGGCCCACTCACTGAGCGCCGCCTGCTGTACCTGGGGAGGCTGAGATGAGCGGCGCGTGATTTGGAGGCTCCTGTCGGCGTGTGGAGAGGCAGGCTGTGGCGCCCAGGCCCAGCGTCCTCCCCTGCCCGCCGCTCCCTGCGTGTCCGGGTAGTCTTTATCCTCCCTGCCAACATTTCTAAACGCCTACTGTGTACCAAGACCTGGGCTAAGTCTTGCAGGCACGGAGATGAATAAATGCACCTTTAATAAGTTGAAGGGCACACACTCTTTGCAAACCCAAATGTCAAGGCATCTTTGCTGTTCACCAGGGGTCACTGTGTGCAGTTGGTGGTGAGCAGCCAGAGCCCCTGAACTGAGGGAGGCAGCATGGGGTGAGAGGGCCGGAGTGATCCCTTCCCAGGTCGATTCATGATTCCCACACTGCGAGTTCGCCAAGAACAGGCACCGAGTGTGCTTGACTTTCCTACACACCAGGCTCGGTGCACTTTGTTCAATATTTATGGAATATTTATTCATTATATGTTGACTGCATAAATGTGCATTCATAAATGCACTTCAGGCCCTCAGCTTTTTGCTATTTTAAAGTTGTACCAATATTCTGTGAGGTGTTCTGCAGGTACCCCTTGTACCTCCAATCAATTCTGGTCCAGGGCCTGGGAAGAAGAATCCCAGGTGTTCTCACAGATACCTGCTTAATCATCTTGCCCATGTCCTCGTAGAGCCCAGAAGGTTCTATCAGGCTCTATCTCCTAAGAAGGTGGCACAATGCCAAATGTAGTTGAACAGAGTAAACTGTTCATTCATCGCATGATGGGGGCTTCACGGAGAAAAACACTCGACTTTTTCCAACAGAGAAGGGAGAAGCCCTAGCGGTACTGCTTCAGGAAATCCTGGGTTTCATTCATTCCCATGAACTTTTGTTCCCCCAGATTGCAAATCAGTAAGAGGAAAGCTGTAAGCAACCTAAATGTCTCACAAAAAGAGATGGTTTAAATCACGCACTTGCAAGCCACAGAAAATTTGGCTGATTGTCACCATCATAGTTTAGATAACTGCCTAATGACAGGCATAATTCTGCATCCTGATCGTGGTGGTAGTGACTCGATTGTGTACTGTTGGCAAAACTCACCCAACTATGCTGATATGTAAAGCATGCCCTAGTTTTTATAAATGGAGGGAAATCCTGCAAAAAATAAAGATCAAAACAAGTATCCACAGTGTGTACCTAATTCAGAAAACAGCCTCTGCAGACTCAGGCAGAGCGCTTGCCTAGGAGCTGTGGGGCACTGCATTTGATCCTCAGCACCACATAAAAATAAATAAAAGTAAAGGTATTGTGTCCATCTACAACTAAACAGAAAAAATTTAAAAACAGCCTGTTGAGGTCAAGAATGTATTGCTTAAAATTTATCATCTTGTATTTGGAAGCTCTAGACTTATTAATTAAATAGAACTTTTTAACAAAAAAAAAAGAGTCATCTCATAATCAACTTACTCTAGTAGCTAGAATTACCCTCCCATAAAAAGAAAGATAATATTATCTTTTAAAAAAGCTACCATGATTTCAAGCACAGGGTATAAATCAAGAGAACATAATTCAAAGAATGTCACAGAGATTTTGTTTTCAAGGGTGCAGGCCTATATATCACTATCTGAGAGAAAAACATTAGAAAAAACAACCAACCCTATAAAATTATGATCTACCATATTTGTACAAGATACCTGTATGAATTGCATCTATAACTTATGAAAGTTTTCTAATAATTAGAAGAATAAAGCTATAGATCCTGGTGTGGTGGCACAGGCTTGTAATCCCAGTAGTTCAGAAAGCTGAGGCAGGAGGATCACAAATTCAAAGACACCAATTTAGTGAGGCCCTAAGAAACTTAGAGACACCCTGTCTGAGGTGTGGGTGGGGGGAACAGCTGAGCATGTGGTTTAGTGGTTAAGTGACCCTGGGTTCAATCCCTGGTACCAAAAGAAAAAAAATAAAATTTAGGTTTTTAATCTATTCTTTATGATTTTAAAAAATGCATTTTCTGTTAGTACATTTGTTATTTTTCTGATTTGTTTAATTCTGCCCAAAGAGGATCTTTTAATAACTGACACTGACCATGAGTGATTTGCAGAAGCTTGGATTTGCATATTCACAACCACATGCAAAATTAATCACAGGCACTTTGAAGAATCCAAAAGGAGTCCTTCATCATGGCATTAAAAGTGAGTTCAAGGATAAGCTAATTGAAGCTAAATCAGTTGTAAATTAGAAGATTCCAGTGTAGCCAAAAAGCACTTTAGACTGAATTTCAGCAGACCTGAATTCTTGCTCTAGCTTACTCTCCAACTAGCTATGCGACTTTGGTCAAATTAACATTTCTGTAGTAGTTAAATCATTTTCTAAATGATTAACGAGTATACAAAATCAAAATTTTATCCCCATGTGTATAGATTTATGAATATGTTTTGTGAATTTATATAAAAGGGCATTTCCATGTGCAGAAAACATGGATCCCTTGACTCAGTGAATATATTTACCATGTTTGTTTTGCTATATCAAACTGATATGCCCTTGTCAGTTCATCCAGGTGAGCCTGCAGCATGGGTTGCATCTCTTCCTATGGAGATGGAGTAAGAGTGGCAGTAGACTGTTGTCCAAAAGAGATAGCAGGAGAGGAAGCCACACCTCGAACAGGTGGAGTTGGGACCCGATCATCATCTTCTTCCAGTTCATCTTCCATACCCTGGTGTAAGTATGTTTGTACTGGTAATGGTGGGCACCAACTATCACTGTCATGAAATTAGATGAGGAAAAATGCACATTAATAGACAAACAAAAATGGCTACATTGACAATAAACAGCAACCACACAGTGTCTAAAATGTTCTCTCAGTTTATTTCATCCTGATCACATTGTCAATACTACTATAGTAAATCACCTAATTTAAAATTGTAATTACAACTGTTATCTCAATATCTCAATTTATTCTTTAAAGACCTTTTTGGCTAATTGTTACCCCACAGTTACAAAAAGCAATAACTTCCCAACAAAGTTACTCATGTGGAAACACCAAATTGCTAATTAAAGACAATTAATGAATTTAGTGCTTGTAGACTTAACTGCTTCCTTCTCTTATGCACCAGCAGAATACATCAATAGAGCTGACTGACCATATAAGAAGTATCAGAGAACTTGATTTGCTTTTATTCTAGACTTATGGCAACCTTTCTATTTGATATTCCAGTCATAAGACTTCATGACACAAATTATACTCAATATTAGTTTATTTCCCTTAATTTTATCAGTAAAATCAAATGCTTCTGCTCACATTGAGTGTTAAATTCAAACCAGAAAACAGAAATTCAAAACCTTGCCCTACAAAATATATATTTTTTTAAAAATTGTTTTATTGTAGTAAAACATTTAATATGAAATGAACCTCATTAACATATGTTAAGTGCACAAAATACAATTATTTTAAATACTTATATTTCATGTTCAAATTACATCTAGAAAGGGGATTATGGTCCAGGAATATGACCATAATGTGACCAGGAGTATGTTTTTGTTGTGGTACAAAATCAGCAGAATTTCTACTTATGCTTTTTCTGTAATCCTAATGTTTTCAGAAATCAAATAAGTCCTAATATACTTTTTTTTAGATTTTTAAATATAAGATAAAAACAATAAAGGATTTAATTGTTTTCTTACTTCAACATCTTAAATATCTCCTGAATCTGCCTCCTACATCTCCTCTTCCACAATTATTGATCAGTCACCTTCTATAAAATAGTTCACTAGCTTTCTGATTCTCTTTTCTTCTTTTCCACCCTATCTTTAATGCAGGCAACAGGATGTTAATTCACATCACACCTACACTTACGATCATAAGTAATATGAGAAAAGTCAAAACTCATTAGCTGGCTTAAAATATCCTTCCCCAATGGATTAATCTGTTATTTTAGCCCTGTTTCTCACTATTTCCCCAACATCAGCCTATTTTTAATTTTTCCTAAACTCTGGGTCTGCGTATGACTTTTCTCAAATCATCTATCTGCCTGTGGGTTCCTGGTCACCTCAAAGGTGGTTAGTTTTGTGGAACCTTCTCTCCCATTTCCATATACAACTGATTAGAATTTTATAATACCTACATTGTGGAACTACCCATATTACACTGGATTATTTGTCTCTGTCTCTTTTGTCCTATTATTCTGTGAGATCCTTAAGTCCAAGAACTATTTAATACTCTTCTCTATTGCTAGTGCTTAGTACCTAAAATTAGAATTAACTATTCATATCACAGCTATGCATAACTAGTCTTGATCTCCCTTATAAAAAGAAACTAACTCATATAGATCCACTGTAAGTTGAATATCTTCACTTGAGTAACATTTTAATCATTTTGTTAAAAACTGAATATATCATAAAAACCTGCATATGGACATATATAGCAGTTTTATTTATAATTGCCAAAATTTGGAAGTAGCTAAGATATCCCCAGAAGTTGAATAAATAAACAGATACATCCAGACAATGGAATATTATTCAATGTTTAAAAGAATTGGGCTTCAAGTAATAAAAAGACATGGAGAAAACATAAAAACACCTTGGTAAGTGAAAGAAGTCAATATACAAAGGGTATAGATAGTATATTTCCAATTCCAGAACATTCTAGAAATGGCAAAACCATGAAAAGAGTAAAAACATCAGTAGTGCCAGACTCTGGGGAGTGAGAGATGGGCAAAAAGCAAAGTGGATTTTGGAACAGTGAAGATATTTTGTATGATACAATAATGGTAGATACTTGTCAACCTGAATCTGTCCAAACCACAGAATGTACCACATGATAAGTAAACCCTGTGGAAAATGATACATTCTGGGAGATAATGATGTGCCAATGCAAGTTCATCAACTAGAATAAGTGCACCAGCTTGGTGAGAGATGATAGGAGATTATGCATATGTGAAAGTTGGGATAAATCACTATGCTTTTCTTCATTTTCTTGTGAACCAAAAACTGGTCTATAAAAGTAAAATCTCTTTTTAAAGTAACCCCAAATTTATCATCCTTTTTTCCCAACAGTTATGTGTTAGGGTCCTGACTCTATTTCATGTAGCATACAATTCAGTAGATTGATATTAAGTAAATTATTAAAAATACAGGGTACTATAGAATTGATTTGGAAGGCCTAATATTGTTTTGGGGATGGTCAAGGCTACAGTGATCACTAAAAAGAGAAAAATTTAAGTGACATATGTGGAAGGGAAATGGTATTGGAACAATTCAGATAGTTCCCTAAATGGCAATATCTTCCAAAGAAAGAAAAAAAAATGGGCACAGGAGAAGCAGAACACCACTTTCATTTTTTTTTCTATGAAAATATGAGAATGGTCTACCAATTTTATTTCTCTTATCTATTCTGTTTATTAAATATATTTAATCTTTAGTCTACCTTTAGGATAGGTTTTATACTTTCTCAACATGAATCTTCTGCTAAAACTAAATTGGTTTGTCTCCTCTTGTCTACATACTTTTCTGGTAGGTTTGTTTATAGAATCCAAGTTATTCAAATAAACTGGATGCCTCCAAATTTACCTATCTTAATCTGATAAATCCTCAAGCTATAGGTGAAATCTCATATCTTTATAAAGATTTCCTTGATGAGGCCAACTAGCATTGCTAAACTACTCTTCTTAACTGGTGCTGACAATATTTTTCTACATTTATTTGAAAATTGATTATGAACCGTCTAATGTTCTTTCCAATGTTGGACTCTTTAACACTTTAAATTATTTTTGTATTTACTTTTCACATGTTTATGGTATCTTTTCCTCAAGTGGATTTAAGCTACCTTAGAGTTATAACACGGAACTGTTCTTGTTCTGTTGCCCCTAACAGTATACCTTAAAAATAGTAGGTTATAAGCATATTTACTGATTTGAAATGAAAACACACAAATTGATTAATTAATAAAAATGCTTAGGTTTATTTTCTTACTTAACTTTAAATGTCATATTATTAACTCAAACAAAAAAATATACAAGAAATCTAATCATAAAATAATTGTCCTTTTTCAGTATAGAATGTGTTTACCATTGTACTTCATCAATCAAATTTACATTTACGTTGTAAAATTCAGTAGAAAAGAGCACATTTATTTTTGTGTCAGAAAGTCATAATTGCACTTTCTTTACTTACATTGGTTTATTCCCAGATATATTATACATTTAAATAAAAAACTATATACTTAATCTTTCAAATGAAATTAGCCAGTTATCTCCTAAAATTTGTGTAGTCCATAAATAGTAAACTGTTCTTATTTTCAATAATCTGCTAGAGATATACCTATGGAATGAAAACACAAAATGAACATAAGAGAAAGGAAAAGTGTATGGTATATGCATCACATGTGTTAAGGTAACAGAAAAAACATGGTAGTAATTTGTATTAGATTCATTTTTATTATTCAAATAATATCAGGCAAAGAAGTGTCTAAACATTAAAACATTATTTTTAATACTATGTAAATGCATTGCATTGTGTATTAAATGACTAAAACATATTTCATCACCTATCTCATTAACATACTATACATTTTATCACCAATTCTTCTACGTCCTTTTTCAAAGTTACTCTAGAACTTTAATATACCAACTCTGTATATAAGTCTACATGCAGTATATAAGCAAAGCTGGAAAAAGTCCATGGATTCAAAGTGATTTGTACCAACATTAGATAAATAAACAAAGAAGGAAAGAATATCCAAAGAAGAAAAATATGAAAGAATAGAGGAAAGGAAGCTGGGATATAGTGCAAATCAAAATGGCGAAGAATTGTTCATCATCTCTGAAATAGTCAAGTCTTGATCCATTCCAGAGGAACATATATTTTAGGCTTAGTTCATGCAGCTACTAAGGAAGGATGAAAAGACTACAGATATGCCTATGAAGTTTATAAAAATGTACATCTGTTTTGATAGTTTCCTTCACATTTTATAATACACATCTTATTTGAGAGATAGAATTTCATCTTTTTCTTGTGTAACATTAAAATGAATGAAAATTCTCCTAATGCCAAACCATAGTTCTTCTGGCCAACCTTTCCTAGGGAAGTGCTTGTTCTTTTGACATTCTGTCAGTGAAATATGAGGCGTCATGTAATGTCTTGCCTGATGAATAATGATAAAGATGACGGCAAATCAATGCCGCATGTGAACTAACTTGTTAAAGGCCAAATACAAATATCAAATTACTAATAAAAAATACAATAAAGTTCAACACTAGCAAAAGCTTGCCAATCTCTAATTGCAATAACAAAGCAAAGCACCAGTTTTATACTTAATTACTATTCAATGCTTCCTAGCATCATGACTATAATAAAATGTATATATTTATAGTGAAGAACTAATACATTTTAACACTATTTTGTCTAACTAAAGATGCGTATTGATGAGAGAGAACATTTAGCATTGTTACCATATTATTGAATTAACAATTAAATATTTTGTTATTTGGACAATGCTTTGATAACTTTTGGTATTTAGTATTGTAAGGAAAGACTGGTACAAGAAATGCTTAGAAAGAAAATTGCTGATTTCTAAACACTTAGAAATTATACTAAAAATTGTAACAAACCTAGAGACTATATTTTCCAGATCACAGTTTTTATCAGCTAGGAATTGTGCCTAAATCTACTCCTTTCTCACCTACCCACTTTCATCGTCTTATTTTACTGCCTTAGCATTTTTATATCATATGATTTCTATATCATATGCTATAATATCTTGTATGTGATCCACCTGCAGTCTCATGTCCTTCAGCATCATGTTCTCCAATCCATCATCTGTATTCAAAAATCAGAAATTTCCTATGGCATTAAGGATTCAAGATGAAAACTAAGAGTCCGTGTCAGATGTTGTCATATAAAATGTAGGTCAAAGCTCATAAAACCACATACAGAAGCCACCAATTGCTGAAGAATGCAGACAAGTAATTAAAATAAACTGCTGAGGGTAGGGCATGGAAGCGGGTGGTACTGAATAGGGGCAACTAAGAGAAAAGCAGATACCTCTAACTAGAATAAGGCAGGGTTTCCAAAGAAAGACCAATGGAGCTATTTCTACTCTCATTTTCTCATCACACATAGTATTAATTTTAATTTTGTCTTCCCCCACAGAAATTTCTTTCCATTTGTTCAAATAGTGACCTTAGTATTGTTTCAATGCAGCTATTGATTAACGACCTATTTCTAGTACATAAGATCCATTAGATCAGAGACTTATTTCTTGTTCTCCGTTGTCCTTACTTTTTGCTCTATATCTGGCATCTAACAACCACCCAACTTGGCAATGTTCTTTATGAAGAAATGATTCAAGATTCACGGCAATATTCTCCAGCTATCAGCTTTTTGAAGACTTACCTGCTTACCTGGCATCTATGATTATTCCTTGGGGTAGACAAATTATTATTTTGTATACAACATTCCCTAAGAGCTCACTGTACAAAATCCAGTGTGTCAGAGAGAAAAAGAGAGACAGAGAGACAGAGAGATGGAGATGGATAAGTGTTGTGAAGGGGGTTACTATCTAGAATGTGCTTTCTATCTTCCCCTCTGGGTCACAGGTCAGTTTTCCCTAGTAATTGTACATTTGTCTTGTGTCTCCTATGTCTCTTCCAAGTACAATGCTTAGCACTTATTATACTTGATAGAAATGTTTGTGGATTAAATTATCTATTATGATGTTAGAAATAAAAGTGTCATAATCTATATATCTCTGTAAGTAGTATAACTGCAGAATCCTTGATGGATAGAAGTAAAAATTATCGAAAGCAAAAAATTAATTCTAAAGTTTCTGTACTTTGAATATGAAGAAAACCTCAAGCCTAAATTATGAAGTTTTCACACTAAAATATAAAAAGATTCTATAGAAGTTCTCATCTGTGAAATAGTCAATGTTAATTTCATGAATAGCAGACTACAACCTGAGTCTAATAATATTTCCTTTTTGGTAGTGTGAGGTTTGCACATTAGAAAACACCAAAATGTAAAGATTATATGCAAAGGAACAATATCAGCCTCAGCTTAGTAAGTTTAATTTGTTCTTTTTGCATTGACTTTAAATATGTTTTCATCACAAACATTTGAAATAAAACTTACAATATTCTTTGAAAAAAAAAAAAAAAACAAACCTAAAATAGAAGTAAATCTAATTCTGCGGTTAGTATTATTAACTATTTAAGACCTAACCATTACTTTGAGCAAGAATGACTTTTTTTCAGCAAATACTAGGTAAAGTGATAAAAATTCAAAGGTAAATAAGGACTAAAATACATCCTAAATAGACTTCAAATATACATATGAATACGTATACACATGCATGTAGATATATACATATACATGTATATGGTCAACAAATATAATTTACCTATTTAAAAAATCAAGTTGATATTATAGAAATCTTTAAAAAGGGATTTTTTAATATCATGCATTTTGGATGAATATTTAAACAAATTAAAATCCCCTTAAGAAATAAGTTTTTGCTTTATATCTTGATATTCTGAAAATGATTTTGTCAAAAGATAAAAGTCTGCAATAGCATGTGTTATTTCATTATCAAATTAGTATTTCCAATTCTACTGCTAGATAAAACAAAATCAAGTGATAAGTTTAGTACTCACTTTGATGGAATTAGTTTTATTTTAATGAGTAACTGGCCTTATTATATTGTATATATATTTCAAAGTAGACTCAACAAAAAAAGAAAATAGAAAGAGTTCCAAATTACCCATAATTTTTGTGTGATCTGTGTTTGCAATTTTATGCTTATAAAGTTTTAATAGCACTGTTTTCTCTTCATATTCATCTTTTAATTTTATTCCCTCATTTTGTGATGATTTAAAAATGCAGACTGTGAAATTCTGTGTGATAATCTTTTCTTATGGAATATGTATCTTTGCTTTTCCTTTTCTTTTGCAGTGCTGGGGATTGAACCCAGGGCCTCACACAGGCTAAGTAAAAAAAATTTATGCAAAGAAAAACTGTCTGTATTCTCTATTTTAGGTTACATAAAGGTCTAGTCAAAATAAACAGTGACCTAGGAATTATAAGGAAGACATAGGATTTATTCATACAGAAAAAGAGAATATATTCTTTTGACCTGTTTTTTTTCTTTCAAATAAAAAATTATCTGTGTCTGTGTTCAAAATTAATTAACACTTAAGCTTACAGAGGACACTAACTATTGTTAGATGTTTCAAAAGAAAGAATCAGAAAACTGATCACATTTAAAGGTCCTCAAAGAAAATTTTCTAACTAAAAAAGGTTTTGTTACAGAGTGTGCATTGGCTTGAACCTCTTTTATTGTCCCTGCCCCTAAATTCTTATCAGAGATGATGATTAAAGTTTTACCCACTGCCCAGGTCCCATTGTGATGGTGCTCTACCATGGCACCCTGCTATGGCCAGACTTCAAGTCATTAGAGAACTGCAAGGGATGATGAAGAAGGTTATTTTAATTCCCTTTTCAGCCCTTCTCAGGAGTGGCTCTTTAGTTCACAGAGCTGTGGGTACTTGCTTTCAAACTAACAAGCAATATTATAAATGTAGGCTGCATTATCATGATTGCAGACAATCTGAGGCACTTGAAGGCCAAGGATTCACAGTCCTCAATATGTGCTGTTTTGTGTTTATCAGCTAAAAATATACGGACAGTGCAAACAGGAAAGAGGGAAAATGTAATGAACAGGGTGGGAGGGGAGCTAAGAAAGAACAAGAACTCAGGGCAAAAGAGAACAATAGAGAGTGGAATGCAGCCTGGGCCATTTTGTTGGTATATAAAATAACATTTACCCATTCCCTTGCTGTTCCACTGCATAGTGTTCCAGCTCTGTGCCAGGAAGGGGCTGAACTTGGTAGAGGGACATTGGCCCAGGTCGATCCATTGTTTTTTTGTGGTTTAGAGGAGTTTTTATTTGTCTTCTTTTTTCCACCTTTCCCACCTGGAAATAATAATGCATTTATTCAGAGATGGTGAATATCAGAACAAACAGGCAATATCAGGTGGAAAGATGTATTTGTTTTCAAAATACCAGAATCACTATGTTAGAGATGGTAAAAGCTATAAACAATGAAATGATACAATCAGAAACACATTTTTATAAATCACTCAAAATGATATTGTTTCTTTCTCATTGCATTAACTGCAGAGCTGAATAAACCAAAAACATGGCTGCTGTATCAAAAGAACATTTATTGATTTATTCATGTCTGCTGCCTCCACGTTTTCATTGTTAGAGGAAATAATGGTCCATAACAAATTCTTTTAAATGTCAGATTTTAGTGCGTTTAAAATGCTCTTTTGCATAATCTCTCTCAGTGGAAAATACAGTGTCTAAGGATACAGGCTTAACTTTTCCATTAGAATTTGCTCAATTTAATTAATCCTGGAGAGTAACATTTTTCTCTCAAAAGTCACCAATAAAAATCAATCAAGTACAATCTGGAGAATACCTGTAAACCTCTCACAATGATACATTTCATAGACTTTTTGACTAATAAATGGCACAATTACTTTTGCATATAGTGAGAATATTTCCCAGATGTTTTAACTATCATATTTTGTAAATTCCAAAAAGGAGGGAAAATTAATGATAATATAGTAATCAGTTTCAGTACTATTTGTTACATGAATGAATTCATGCACAAATATTAGCAGAACATAAATGAAGGGTGTATGAGCCATATGTGAGATTACATGATGCTTAATGAACTATAAAAATAAAATTCATCATCTGCATAGTGCTGTACTTTTTAAAATCAAGTAAATAAAGCTTTTTCAAAAAAATGGACCTCAGTTGGATGCAGAATGAATACTTTTTTAGCAAAATGAAAATGACCTTTCAGGGGTGACTCAGTAACTTCCAATAATCCCACCTCAACTTATAGCTAAATTTTAAGCATAGGATACTTGTAGCAGGGCTATCTAGCCATTTAGATCTCACTAAGAAGTCAATCCATCCTCTTTCTTCTACAACTGCTGAGTCAGATTATGCAATTTGGTAATAATGTATTTGAGTGCCAGAAAGTGATAAAACTCTTAAACTAGACACTACAGCCAATTATTGAGTTGTGAACATTTTCCACATAGGATACATAAATATTTAAAAGAAGATCCCTACAAACAAAGTGCTTTCAGCTTTCCTCTCACTTCTATTCTTTGACAGGACAAAAGATATTAAGAGGAGGGTAAGAAAGTGTCCTCTGTTTAGTGAGTAAGAGTTTGGTTTCTGAGTTTGAAATTTAACTCCTCACTCAAAAGGTATTGACTTAACTTATATACATGTAAAAGAAATATGAACTTATTTCATTTTTTTTTCTTTGGTACTTGGGATTGGACCCAGGAATGCTTTACCATTGAGCCACATCCCCAGCCCTTTTAGTTTTTATTTTGTGACAAGATCTTGCTAAGTTGTGTAAGGCCTTGGTAAGTTGCTGAGGCTGGCCTCAAAATTTGTGATCCTCCTGAGTTGTTGGGATTATAGGCATGCAAAAGTTACTACTCCCTTGAGTTGTCATGAGGATTATAAGAGATACTGTACATGAAGTGCTCAGATGCACAGAAAAACTCAATAAATGCCAATCATAATTGCTTTCTCCTGTCTTCTCTTCCTCATAGCAAAACCAGTTTCACTTGTTTTCTGAAGTCTTACTTGTCAGAAAAGGCCTCATATTCAGAATAAAAATAATAATAAGCTTGCTCAGTTATAAGTATGTAATTTTTGTCTTTAAGGTAAATGAACCTCAATTCCTCATTTTCTTAACCCACCAATGACTAAGGTCTATTTCCTTTTTACAGTATCAGAACTATATTTCAATGATTGAGAGAAGAATGCTTGAGCTATTTGTTCTTCCTGATCACTCCCTTTCAACTTTATGTATGCACAATCCTAATCACATTCTACAGCATTTTAGAAATGTCATTTGAATCTCACCTGAACCAAGTGCCTAAGAAAGAAGTTCCTACATCTCCGTATTCTAGATGATGGCACTAAGGCTCTGAATGTTATTTGATTCGCCTTCACATAGCAAGAGAACAATCAGATTTACTACTGAGCAGCTTAAATTGAAACTATTTCTAGAGCTCCGAACCTCATTGTTGAAGCCCTTGCTCAGGTTCAAGAAAGCTACTCATTATTATGCTTCCAAACAATAACAGGCTTTAAAATGTGTTCTGGAAATAGCTGAAGCACAGAGAGAATTACTGAGGACTTTACAACCAACACTTATTTTTCCCCTGTTCTGGAGAAATATCTGTTCTATCATTTGATCAGTCTGGGTAGGACTATTATTCATCAACACGTGCATCTTAGGACGTCTTAACAACACTTTGAGATGGAGGTGAGCTTGATATAACTGACAACTGTTAAAATCTCTTGAGATCTGAATCTTTAGAGAAGCAAGCCACAGTCTGCTGCTTCACCTTGAACCCTCTATCATCTGAAGGCCAGAGTACCTAAATTATGTTTTAACGGAGCAGATATTGATGCCTTGTAAACATATTTGACCCTTTTCTCTTAAAATAAAAATGTAAATAGTTGGATAGTTAAAGCTTAAAAATGACTTCTCTGTAAAAAAAAATAAATCATAAAAGTGATTCATTTTAAAATTAAACATATGGTCTATTTTTAAAAAATATTAAAAGATTTAGCTATTGTTACCAATATTTTATATTATATACACATACAACTATGATTTCAAATACTATTTTAAAACATCTGAGTTTTATTCTATAGTTTTTACTGGTTGGATTTTTAACAAGAAGTACTCAGAACTTATATATTGAATGCATTATAAAAGTGTTTCAAAGAGGGTAAGAAGTTCACTCAAATAATTCAGAAATGCCCAATTTTCTTTGTCACTGTGATTATTTTAAATTGGTTACACCAATGTGCACAGATTTAAAAAATCCCATAATATATGATTAGCTAGCCATGGGGCAGTTAATTCTTAGATTTGGCCCCTAGGAAACATAGATATAAATAAAAGAATTAAACAAAAGTGTAACATTAAACTCAATTAGACTAAACTGTAAAAGGAATAATCACCTCACTCTTACCTACTAAAAAATGCTTTCTATCACCAATTCAAGTAATCCTGTATTCAAATGTAGATGACGTAGTTAATATAATTCCTGGATATATGTAAATGTCACTCAAGAGATTAATGGATTCAAAAAGCAGCAAGCACCATTGTGAATCCTGTTCTGCTTTCAATTACTCAAAAGATAACTTTTAAATTCGGTGACAATCAATCTATACAGAACATTTAATGAAAGATTTACAGGTCTTATGGAGTCCATGGCTTGCAATATGGAGATTTCTTTTCATATATTGCTTGATCTTTACATATATTTAATGAAATAAAAAGGAAGATCCAACAAAATTACTTTTTTAATTATTCAGAAAAATTGTGGGACTAATTATAAATAAATGCCAGCATTAATGACATACAAGGTTATTCAAAACATTCCCTTATATTATTAAGCCAGTTTAAATTCATAACAGATGTTTAAAATTTTCTGAATTCTATAATGTACCTAATCCTACCAATAGGCAAGAAGAGCAAATAAATCATTTTGGAGGGAAGAGAGCATTAACATTTTCATTCTGGGAAGGTTCCATCTCCTGAGGAAAAGTAATTTAGTAAATGTAATCTTAATGATAAGAAAAAGTTAACTCTTCATAGTCTTGATGCCTGGGAGACTGCACAGTATCATAGTACACTATAATCCTTTATTATCAATATGTAATTTAAAAAACCAAACAAAAACTCCATAAAAACAATTAGCATATAATTAAGCATATTAAGTAAGTAGAGTCAGAAACCAGTCAGAAGTAGGCAGATAAAGGCATGTGATGTAAATAGGTGGAATTTACAATGTGGTTAATAAAATATCCTCACATACAAAGGGAGGATAACTCATTAGGATAGGAATATATTTCTATCCAATAAAATGCGTTTTTCCTTACACTTGTTGGTTTAGCTGATATTTCTCAAATATATATAATACACAATATGGTGAATAAAAAAAATAACAGGTTACTATTTTAAATAATGGATTGAATTGAAATTTTAAAAAATACATGAAATCTGGTATTCACATACAAACATTCAATCCAAGTAGTTATACATGAGGTGGTAATAATAGGGTTACAAATTATAAAAAAAAAAAAATGTGTTTGAGTTTTGCTTCAAAAATGATGATGGAATTCAAAAGTTATGTGATATAAAAGAAATCTCTTGAAACAGCAAGTAAAGCAACATGGAGAAATACATGGGATCTGATACAGGGAGTGAATGAAAGTGAATCATATGCATATCAATTTGTGAATTGTGGATGAAATGATACATGCTATGATGTATATATACTGAAGAAATAGGAATGTAACAATTTTGAATAAAAATTTAATTCAAAACACACATCAGGTCCCATATGAATATACTTTCATTGATGTTAAACTCGGTCACTTACTGTAGAAATATAGGGGTTAGTACTGAATATTCACTGAAGTTTATTTTGAGTATTCTGAAATGAATATGTATGTCAAGAAAATGAATATTTCTGAAAAATATCTCCTGAAAAGTTGATTATAAATCCACACAGATGGACATGAAAGAATCAAGGTAGTATAAGTATATGAAATGTATAGTTCATGTTTGCAAATTTGTACCATATATATATATATATATATATATATTTAATACATTAAAATGTGATAGTATGTATGCCAATCAAAATTCATAAGGGGATATATATCCTTCACATATGTACCCAAAATATTCATTTTCCTCTACATTGCTTCATGTCTAATCTTGTTGAAGTATAAAGCTCACCACAGCTTGAATTTTCAGTTACCTCAGTGTATTGGGGGGCAGTGATCTCTTCATGAATTTCGTATTTACCAAAGTGAGAGTACTCTCAAAAATATACCTGTGATGGCAGTAGGATTATATATATGTATATAAAAATATACATTGTGACCCAGGCGACAGAGACAGGGAGTCAGGAAGTTACATATTTGTTCATTTTGAAAATTCATGGAGAAGTAAAATGAGAAAAATATGTCACAGGTTTTATAATATGTATCTCTGATGTAGCAAAAGGCAAGTACAAGTATACACCATGCCTCCTATCTAATGCCTCTACTTCAATTCCTTTAGGATTATTTTTATTGATGTTAGGATAAGTAGACAGAGCCTAGAAGGTTATGGGTTAGTGTCAGAGATTCAATATTTCAAATGGCAAAACGGAAAATGAGTCTAATACCTATGGGAACACGTGGCACATAAACATCTTCCACTGTCATCCACCACAATGCCTGGACATGACTATCACTCCAAAGAAGACACAATGAGAGGAGAAGAGGAAAAAAATCTTTGAATACATATCTGGAATTGGAAATTCTGAGGAGCTCACAAACTTGGGTTTGGCAGAAGAGATCCCAAAAGTAGAGGACAGGGTAAACATTCCACAAACATGGAACTTTGCTGGCCTAATGACTTCTTGACTATCTGAATCTGACATTCGTCCACTAGAAATAGAGCTTTGTGTTTTAGCTTCCTTTGTAGTGAGATCATGAAAGCCTAGTCTGAGTCTATGTGAACAGGAGGACATGGGTTCATGTTTTCCAATAGGAACAGGAGGCAGCAGAGCTGAATCCTCTCTATGCAGGTAACTGTGGCCGTTGGTGTATGAATGTCTCCCCGGGTGCATTGTGAAGCCTTTGGCTCACCACCCAGTTTTAATGGCATTTCTTACAGCTTCCCTGGAAAATTGGTGTTTGTTTTTGAAATACAAAAAGGTCAACCAGGACACAGTGCTGGAGGGAGCTCTGCCACGTTGGTAAAGGCAAAAACACAAACTGTGCTGCTACCCCATATATCTTTCCCACTTGAGAGTAGCAACTTGTTTCTGAGCATCGCACCAAATCCTCTACCCACAACAACATGCCTTTATATTTTTGGGTCTCCTGGCTGCAACTTATCAGTCACATGTCATTTGGAAGCCAATGACAAAACACAGGGGCCCACCACAGATGTTGGATCACACACCTGCACTCCATTGCTCCAGGCCCAGTTCCCTGCTGGCTCCTACTCACTGGCATCTCTGTTCTTCACCATGGTCATGAATTCCACTCAGTCAAAAATGGCACTCGCTGGTTCAGTCATGATGAGCAACAGGAGATCTAAAGGTTCTCCAGGGATTTCTGGTCATGGGATTCTCAAAAACTTCATGGTATGGTCTAGCCATATTTCAAGAATGAAGAAGTTGACACTGTGGGTTTTGATTCATTCAGAGCCATTAAGTGTTGAGGAATCTCCTTTCAGTAAAAGCTCTGGAGATCACATGCAGGCAAGATCACATGCAGGCAAGGTTTACAAGGAGTGGCAAAAGGTCACAAGAATCCAGG
Source organism: Callospermophilus lateralis (assembly GCF_048772815.1). NCBI lineage: Eukaryota > Metazoa > Chordata > Mammalia > Rodentia > Sciuridae > Callospermophilus > Callospermophilus lateralis. The sequence goes on along the minus strand of NW_027515346.1, from coordinate 3,719,183 downwards.
CCCATTGGGGTCTAAAATATGAGATTTCTGTGAGTTTTGGCTCTCAACTATAGCTGAAAAAGCTTTCACAGCAAAATCATGTGAAATCCTGGCTGAGATTCCCAGTGCTGTAGAGAAAGTCACCCTCGGCCTAGATCTCAGTTTCCAAAGGCTCTTCTAATGCCTGGCCTTCTAAAATCCCAACACAATTCATGGCAATAGTTCTCTGAGATCACTTCCAGAACTCAGTCTCTAATGGCATAACACCAGACTTCAAGCTGTGGTGGACCCAGTCATCTTTTCCAACCACCACACAAAAGACCACTATTCTAACAAAAACACTCCCACGTGGCCCTCATCTTCTTCCATACAGACACTCATCATAACATTCTGGGTGGGCGTTTCTATAGGGTGAGCAGTCTTAGATGGTGTGCACAGTAAGCTCTCATGCCCATCATATGCCAAATGTATTGGTGGCCTGGACACCCTTCCTGAGAAACAAGAGAGATAAAATGGGCCTGTAGTTAATACTGCTCTGCTTGTCAAATTAGAGGCCTCCTGCCTGCCAGGGGCAGATTCTTTATGTGTACTGGACTCTTGAAAAAACCCAAACACCTGTGTGCTAGTTACTGGAGGGCTTGCAACAACTCATTTGACCCAGAGGATCCCTGTTCTGACTTCATAGGGGTCAGGAGCCTGACCAGAGGAAGGCAAGAGACTTCATCCAGTAGTACACTTCTTTTTCATTCTTTTCGATTGGGATGGACACATGGGATTTTTCTTGAGTTTCCTGGGGTTCTGAGAATGTAATTCACAGCCACACACAGGGCCAAGAGTCTGATTCAAACACAGCTTTTACAAAGCACTTTACTTCAAAGGCACTGATTAGGCCTCTTCATTTACATGTGAAACTGTTTTATTGAGGAATCCCAAAGGAGTGCCCTAAGGCAAACACCTCCTTGACATTCAGGGGAACAGAACAATAGGGAAGAAAGAAGCCTGGAGAAAAACTATTCTCTGATTGAACACTGTGGCACTGACAGCTCCTAACCATGCGACTTGGGTTACTATCATTCCAAGCAGGGATTCTCCAGAGAGATTCTTACCAGTGTTAGACCAGGACGCAAGAAAAGACCACTGACTCAAATTAAAATCAAATTAAAGCAAGCTTATTATTTCGACCGGCTGGGCTGCTTCTCCCTCCCAAAACGGCGTGAACAAGACAGAAAACCCACCTTTCCTACAGCCCAGCTTTATAGCCCAGAAAGTTACACAAAGGGGGGTTACAGATAACAGAACTCTGACAAGCATCACACTAATGAGAGTTTACATTTTTTGCTGGCCCCAACATCATAATTTATGAGGACCATTAGAGTCTCAGAGAGGATCGTTGTCTGGCCAGGGAAGGCCAATATTTATGAGGTGTCACTAAGTTTCAGAGAGGGCTGCTATCTGGTCAGAGAGGCAGGCATGGGTGAGTTCAAGGCACGGGCAGGCATTCCAAGCAGGTTCAGAATTTGCAGTAATTTATAGTAAAGCCGAAATTATCTTTTCTTGGCTTTGTGGCAATTTCAATAAAAGATCAGGTTGGGTCTATCAACCAGTCATGCTAATTTTTGAGTTTTCGGAGATGCTTGGCATGCCCTTCAGCAATCCAGTTCATGGCCATGTCCCAGAGCTTGACTGTGGTACACATCTTGGACACAAAACCACAAACCCCTTCAGAGAGTGGCCAAAATTCTGGAATAATACAGGAACTTAGGATCTTGGTAGGTGTTGCCCATCTGCAAGGCAAGAAGCAGTCCATTCATAAATTGGCCATGAGGAGTCCTGCAAAGATTTTCACTAGACAGGACACATTCATGGCTGCATTCTTCTCTAATCTCTCTTTAACCACAAACCCAGTGGGATCCACTGACTTAAAAAGTCTCACTAGTTAACAGTCCATTTCAAACCAACAGCAACAACAACAAATATAAAAAAAAAAAACACCGTTTTCCCTTCATGTTCTCAGAACATGAGACAAAACGACAAATTGAAACACACACCCACTGAGACACAGAAACCACCCCTGTATTTGGTCTGCATCTATCCACTCTGTCCTCTGACTGGTGGGTCAAAATATGTTCCTCAGCAGTGGCCTGTCCTGTCTCAGCTCTGGTCTCCTTGGCCATCTCCGTGTAGTTGTCAGGAGCCAGCAAAGATCCAACATTTCTTTCTCAGGAAAGGCCCCTGTTGAGACCATTCAAGGCATTTGGCTCTCCACACATCACTAGGTACCAACAACGAATGACTCTGGCCTTGGTACAGACAATCAAGGGAGCCCACTGGGAGTGGAACTGCCTCTGGATGCCTCGCCTCCTAGATCCCAAGTTCAGAGAGTTCCATCACTAAGGAAGTGAGGTGAGGTCACTTCCTTCAGTGAAGTGAATGAGGTCACTGCCTTGGCAACCACTTTTTCCTAACACTTGTTTCCAAGGGTCCCATGAGATGGAGGCTGCCCCACCTTTCTGTGACTTTTTCACAAGACATAAAGGTCTATACACCCTAGGAGCCTAGGATCAGCAATCCCACAGACCTGATTGTGTCCTTCTTCCCTGCATTGAGAATAAAGAGGCTGATTCAGCCTCATCCCTTCATCCTGACTGGATGGTTGGCCATAGAAGATGACATTAGACCTCACAGGTCCTACCTAGCTGCCTACATTTGCTCCAGGGATCATTTCTGCATCTGCCTTTGAGCTTCTCAGCAGCTGTAGGATTCCCTACATACCTGCATGGGAAGATCAACTCAGGACCTGCTGTTATGTGAAAATAGATTGAGGGAACAGAGTATGGTTAAGGGTCATATCATGTTCAATTTGGGTTAAAAGTCATCCTGCTGGATGAATACGGGTATTGGGCAACTGGGATATTTATAGGAATGTAAGGTGAAATGTAAGTATGAAAATAGAAAGCTAGTTAAGATCTGAAGCACACAAGTTTGTTGGGCCCTTGATTTGGATACATAGTTTTGAATTATGTTCTGCAGAGATGAATCCTCTAAATCCATAGACAGTGGCCTAAGATCTTGTACCTGGGACTACTGAATGTAAAAGAGAACTTGCAGTGAAATAGAGAGAGTAGGCAGGATTCCAGTGTAGGGTAAGGAAGAATAGTGAGTTTAGGATTTGGACCAAAGGCCCTTTTTGCAATCCAATGAATTTCTATTAAAGTGTAAGTGGGAATGTCAGCACACATGAAGAGTCAGTCGCAAAAAAAGGCACTTGGGGAAATAGATATTAATAAGGATGTTAGGAAATCAGGCAAAGTACAAAATGAGTGATAAGATCAGGGATAATTTCAAGAGGGGGGTAGTTGAACACACTATCCTTGAAAGAATCAAGTGTATACTCACCATAGGATTAAAATTTGAAAACAATAGACAATGCAGACATAGATGATTTTAGTAATCCATGCTCTCTTTAAAATGAGGCTTTGGTAGAAGAATAAGATAAGTGTGAGTTTTGCATTTTGTGTCCAGAATATGATGTGATGAAAGGAATATATGGAGCAGGTGACATGCATATTTCTTCCACCATTTCTGGGAGCATGTTTTGAAACCCTATCATTTAGAGTTTGGGGATAAAAATAGGTGCACCCTGGGTTTATGTATATTGAGATGATGCATGAATAGACCATCTGGTGAATAAAAAATATAACAGGTTACTATTTTAAATAATGGATTGAATTAATATTTTAAAAAATACATGAACTCTGGTATTTACATACAAAATACAAACATTCCATCCAAGTAGTTATACATGTAGTGGTAATATTAGGGTTACTAATTATAACAAACTGTGTTTGAGTTTTGCTTTGAAAATGATGATGGAATTCAAAAGTTATGTGATATAAAAGAAATCTCATGAAAAAGCAAGTAAAGCAACATGGAGAAATACATGGGATCTGATACAGGGAGTGAATGAAAGTGAATCATATGCGTATCAATTTGTGCATTGTGGATGAAATGATACATGCTATGATGTATACATACTGAAGAAATAGGAATATAACAATTTTGAATAAAAATTTAATTCAAAATACACATCATGTCCATATGAATATACTTTCATTGATGTTGAACTGGGTCACTTACCGTAGAAATATTAGGGTTAGTACTCAATATTCACTGAAGTTCATTTTGAGTATTCCGAAATGAATATGTATGTCAAGAAAATGAATATTTCTGAAAAATTTCTCCTGAAAAGTTGATTATAAATCCACACAGATGGACATGAAAGAATCAAGGTAGTTTATGTATGTGACACATATAGTTCATGTTTGCAAATTCATACTATATATATATATATATATATATATATATATATATATATATTACATTAAAATGTAATAGTATGTATGCCAATTGAAATTTATAAGGGGATATATATCCTTCACATATGTACTCAAAATATTCATTTTCCTTTACATTGTTTCATGTCTAAACTTGTTGAAGTATAAAACTCACCACAGCTTGAATTTTCAGTTACCTCAGTGTATTGGGGGGCAGTGATCTCTTCATGAAATTCGTATTTACCAAAGTGAGAGTACGCTCAAAAATATACCTGTGTTGGCAGTAGGATTATATATATGTATATAAAAATATACATTGTGACCCAGGCGACAGAGACAGGGCGTCAGGAAGTTACATATTTGTTAATTTTGAAAATTTTTGGAGAAGTAAAATGAGAAAAATATGTCACAGGTTTTATAATATGTATCTCTGATGAAGCAAAAGGCAAGTCCAAGTATACACCATGCCTCCTATCAAATGCCTCTACTTCTATTCCTTTAGGATTATTTTTATCGATGTTAGGATAAGTAGTCAGAGCCTAGAAGGTTATGGGTTAGTCTCAGAGATTCAATATTTCAAATGGCAAAACGGAAAATGAGTCTAATACATATGGGAACACGTGGCACATAAAAATCTTCCACTGTCATCCACCACAATGCCTGTACATGACTATCACCCCAAAGAAGACACAATGGGAGGAGAAGATTAAAAAAATCTGCGAATACATATCTGGAATTGGAAATTCTGAGGAGCCTACAAACTTATATAAACTATAGCTGAGAAGGCTTTAACAACAAAATCATGTGAAATCCTGGGTGAGATTCCCAGTGCTGTGGAGAAAGCCACCCTCGGCCTAGATCTCAGTTTCCAGAAGCTCCTCGAATGCTTGGCCTTCTAAAATCCCAACACAATTCATCTCAATAATTGTGGGTTATTGATCCTGTTTCCTTTATTCATTAATCTTCAGTTTAATCATATACTATTATAGCTATCACACCTATTTCTCCACCGTTTACACTTGATACATTTCATTTTCTATGGATTTAAAAATATTATATTTAATATCTTCATGAAAATACTGTTTCTCTCTTTTGTCTCTTTTCTTAAAATAAATATTCTTTGGGAGTTTTACATCAAAATTCGAAACATTAAGATAACCAAAACATAATATGTTTACAGAAAAATTTCTGTGAAAAGCTAACCTTTATGTATCATACATTTCCAGTAAATGGTGAACAAGCAATTCATATCATCTCTTCACAAAGGCATCTAAGAAATTGGATTGAAAAACAACTTAATAAATCAATGAGAGCCTCATATAAAAATGAGGGAGGGAATGAATGTTTCTTAGGGTAAGTTTGAACCACAACTACAACAGGCAGCAGACAGCAATAGTCAGAGATGTAGGCCATTAGGAAGATGTACGTTCCTGAGAGATAGCCCCTTTTTGCCCTCTGTGTTCTGGAAACTTCTGCCAATCCTCCATGTGCATCTGTGGTGAAAGTTCCATTCAACAGTTTCTCTAAGATGGAAAGATGAGAGTTACTATTCAGCGATTACAAAGTTGGAAGCCCTAGTATAACATCCCTTGCTCTGGGCAGGATGCTGGAGAACCTGGCCATATAGGTAATTAGCTCTCACAGTTCTCAAGTTTTAGTGTGGATCTCCTAGCACATTTCTTCTCAGCAGAAGAAAGAGAAGTTCATCTCTGAAAGAATATAATATCTTCTTAGGACTCAAATATTTTTGAAAACATTTATTTAAATACACAAAGATAGGAAGTAGATGCCAGAATGAAAATGCATGAGCTAGAATCAGTCAAAAAACATTCTGTAGAAGTGTTCCAGAGGGCTACTGGCTGTGAGAGTTATAGATATACATTGTGATACAGTATGCAAGGTTAAGGGAAAGAAAAAAGTAACCTGAGAACTTAGAGCAAAGAATTAGAAACCATAAAAAATGATACTACATATTTGAACTAAGAACAAGTTTGACAAAGCTGAGCTAGAGAGAAACAGGGACAAGTAAAATATAGACATAAAGAATAGGTAGGAGAGGAGACAATGAGAAGATGTAATATCCTCTAAACCAAAATAATAAAAGAGTATAGCTAAAATGGAGCACAGGAGATTTTTGTATGAGATAATGGATGAGAATTTTCCAGAAGTAATGAAGTAAACAAAGCATAAAAATTTTAAAAAATAGCCAGAGATTAATCTCACATAAGTGACTGAGTGGCTTCTGAGCATTAAGGGCCAGAGGACAGTGGAGAATCTTCAAAATGCTGAAGTGTACAATTTTCAAGTTTAATTCCTCCATTGTAAATAAGTATATTTTAATAACAAATGTAACATCAAAGCATTTGCATATGAGGAATTAAAGATTCACTGCCAGCAAAAGAACCTGTAAGAAAATAATAAAAACTCTTCTTTAGGAAGAAAATAAATAATAGGTCCCAAATGGAATCCAAGACATGAAACAAGAAAAAAGTCAGAATATAAATCTGGGAATTAACCTAAATGAGTTCTGGTGATAAAAAGCAATTATAAAAGTATAGTGGGATTTAAGGTTTCTAACATTAATATACATAAATATTATTTAGTAAGCTAATAAATGGTGTTAAAATGTGCTAAGTGCATGTTTTGTTCAAGAGTGAGGGAAATATGAGCAGAAAATCACAAACTTCAAGTTTAAAAGGCAGATTTACTATCAGTATGTGAAAAAAGGTGTAGATATTTAATAAAAATAATTTAGTTGAAGTTCTGATTAAATCGTTAAGTATGAGAAAAACAATACAAATTTGATAATAATCACAATCTAAAGTTCTTTACATAATGTTTGTTTTCACTACATAAGACTGGCTTTAAGTTATTAATTACCTTGTATATTAGTTTATCATATTTAAAAATAGGGTTATATGAGCCTATTGTAAAAGGTTTTTTTTTTCCAATGTAAGAAAGCCTCAATTTTTACTATCACCTCAGGTACTGTGGTGCAAACCTGGTAGAGAGATTATAAGCAATACTGATGGAAACATGACTTACTCATTTCTCCATCACACCATGGGATAAAGAAGAAAAAATGAGTCTAAAACAAAATAGCCATTATCTCATAAGGACTTTAGACAGATCTTTGACCTGACTGTTCATATATCAGAAAAACAATGATGAAATTTGAAAACCATTCACAAGAGTCATATTTTTCTGTGTCAAAAGACTAATATTCTATAAATGGAGGAACAAGAAGTTTAACAAAGTAAGTACATGAAGGGAACAAATTATTTCAGCATCAAATGATTTGATTTGAAGATTTTTAAATATTTAATAAAAATAAAACTCATGAAAATGTAAAGAAGCACTGTGAATCTTAAAAGGGAATAAGAGAAGTTTCAAATGATTTTGACTTTTAAAATATATTTTTCTTATTAATTTGCAAGAAGAAACTTACTATACTTTTGCATTAGGATGAGGTTGGGTAGCACAACAACTTCAAAGTGCTGACTATTTTATTTTTGTAAATGTGTAAAACACTTAAAACATCAGAACCAAATGCTGCATATTTTAACAAGTAAAAGAAAAGCTGACAATCAATAATGTATGATATTACACCACATAATAAAAATGTATGATTCAATTTTCTTTAAATACATTTTCATAAAAATGAAATAGAATTGCTTTCATCTTTCTGTTAATAAATTTGAATTCATTGGGATATTATTTGATTTGAATGTCAGTGAAATAAAATCAGAGGTGATGAAAATATGTATAAGTCTGGTCCAAACTAGATATTTTAGAACAGTTAGATGTTAGCAGACTATAACCTATGGGACATGAGTGTTTTGTATCTTTTTGTTATTATATTGTAAAAGTCTTACTAGAGTATGAAGCATGTACCTAGCCTCTCTGTGCTTTTTAAGTAGATGAAAAAGACTGGGAGTGAAAAATAAGGGCATTCTTACATGTATAAGGGCATTCATCAGTGGTTCTTAATTTTACTTCTTTGAAATAAGTAAAATCTCCAGATTTGGTTCCTGATAAAAGATAAATATGCAATCTGTATCTGAATATTTGCTAATTTTGAAGACAATTTTAGAACAGGTACCTTTAGACTTAGAATCTATCTAAGGCCCCAAATCTCAGCAATGCCATAAAAATACTTAACACTCAAAGGCTTTGTGGCTACACTTTAAAGTATGTTTTAAATTCACACCTAATTCTAATCTATTCTGATGTTCTAACTTATTAGCCTTTAGTTTGTGGGAAGTTTTTTCTTTATACTCGACACATATGCTTGCAGAGGAGTGTATTCATGTGGAATCCTATTATATACTATGTGATAGACATATTTGTAAGCACATGCACAAATCTATACATAAAAATACATCAAATATGATGGTGAACCTCCTTACGCAGGAATTTTGACTCTAAACAGAGTGAGTAAACATAATCGCATATGGTGAAATAAACATTAAAAATCCTTCAAATAATCTAGGTGTTTGGCCCTTGGAAGTTTAAAGTCACCAGAAGTTTGTACCACCCTGACTTGGTACAATCTAGGGTACTGGAAATACAAAACATACAAAATGGCAAAAATCTCTACTATCTTGAAGCATACATTTTCATGTGGTAAGTATACAGTAAAAATGATCAATAAATTTATTTTATAGAGCGATGCATCAATAAAAGTTCTTTTATTTTTTTAAAAGAGAGAGAGAGAGAGAGAGAGAGAGAGAGAGAGAGAGAGAGAGAGAGAGAGAGAATCTTTTTTGTTGGTGGACACAACATAATGCCTTTTTTATTTTTATGTGGTGCTGAGAATAGAACCCGGGTCCTGCCCGTGCTACGTGAGTGCTTACGCTGAGCCACAATCCCAGCCCAAGGTAATTTTGATTCTTGTTTTTCACCTTCCCTTTGAGCATAGAAAAGAGAAACAGAATAAAAGAAATCCTCCCTTCTTTCTCCTCTCTTCCAGTCTTTTTCTCTCTGTTTTCTTTCTTCCCTTCCTTCCGTCTAATTGATATTTTTTAAACCCAGTCCCCTTCACTGTTGGAATTATTTGTGCATAAATATGGTAGGTGTGGTGAGTTCTATTTTGTTGTTGTTCTTGTTTATTCATTTGTTTTAGTCCTAGAGATTGAATTGTAGTGATTTGGAAAGTTGAGGCAGGAGGATTATGAGTTTGAGGCTGACATCAGCAACTTAGCTAGGCCCTAAACACCTTAGAGAGACCCTGTCTCAAAATAGAATAAAATGAAAATAAAAATAGGCTGGGAATGTAACTCAGTGAATTCTAGATTACAAAAAAAATGCACAAAAAATGGTGATATAATCAGCTTGCAAATATTTGAGGCACTGACTAAAATTGGTGACTATATTGAGTCTAGTGTGAGGGAAAAGTCCCTTAGCTGAATGAGAAAGCCAAGCTGATAGTATAGATTTCCTTGAGTAGGTGTCTATTTTCTTTCATTTTCATCAGTGAGCTCCTTTTCATGACAGTCAACAACTGTTTGTCAGAACTTATCCTCTATTTCCTCAGTATAATTCTGTAGAAGTGTTGGCATCTTCTGCTTTGAAGACTTCCATTCACTGATGTCTGCATAATTGTAATGGGTTTAAGTTTGTTGTTGATTAGTATTTTTCTAGGGAATTCTTTCACTTTTCACAGCATGAAATTATCTTCTCCTCATTACTCACCTTTTGCTATTCTGTTTTTTGTGTCCTTTTTCCACCATAACTTGTTTTCAGGCACAATTTCAATTCTTCTCTGACATTAACTAGTAATATATATTAACAAACTTCAGTGATAAATGTCTCTCTTCTTCCCTCACTGTCTCTCCTTTGTCTCTCCTTCTCCATCTCTCTCTCTCTTTCTTTCCCTCTACACACACACACACACACACACACACACATACATAAATTATAAAAAAAGAAAATATAGTGGAAAGTAAATATATTATTTTAAAGATTGCATATATATATATATATATATATATATATATATATATATATATATAGAGAGAGAGAGAGAGAGAGAGAGAGAGAGAGGCAGAGAGAGAGAAAGAGAAAGAGAAAGAGAGAGAGAGAGTTGGAGAAAGATATAGAGAGATATATATCTTATGTCCCAGCACCATATTTTGAACTACTTGACATCCATTTTACTCTCTGGATATCTCTACTGGCAGGTATCCTGAGTACCTCTAATCCAATGCGTCTGAAAATGAACTTATCACTTGCCCTTCTGCAGTTACCACTGCAGATGTGTCATGTCCCTATTCTAAAGATGGTTAAGACTAAAACCACCTTCTAGAATTAGTTTTGGAATCATCCTTAATTTCTCCTTCTCCATATTTTATCAACTTCAATAATTAATTACTGTCAAACGTGAAATCTAGACAATATGTTCCCTTACTTTCATCAACATGAGGGCCACCATAAGTTGTATCCCAGATTGGATACTGCAAAATTCCAGAGTTTCTACTTATATATTCTACCATAGATATGGTACCCATTAAGAATATGCATACTAATATTTATAAAGCATGTGTTTAACCCATTCCTTCCCTCTAATCAGAATATGAGGTATGATGATCTTTGAAAAGTATTGATCCATATTTCACTAAACATGTGACCTCTGAACAAGATATTTAACATCTCTGAGAAATAATTTTTGTCTTCCATAAGAACAATAGCAAGGTAAGGAATTTTTACAGCAGTCAGAAAAAACAACATTTGCTAGAAAAAAATTACTGCTTGGTGGTTGTTACTCAGAATTCTGAGTACCAGGAAGCAGAATGAAGGCCATAGGTGCTTCATAGAATGAAGCCTCCAAGAATGAAGGTGACATAAGAATATGAGAGGATGCCAAGTGTGAATCTTTCCTGAGTCAAAATGTGCTTAGCATCAGAGAGAAGTGGACAGGATAATCCATTGAAATTGCTAAATAAATATAAATGTGTAAGATTAAATGTATAAGACTATCTTTGTCCTTGCTTGTCCTTTACAGGGCAAATTTAAATGTTAGACTGGGCAAGCACCTCAGTGGTAGAGAGTACTTGCCCAGCTTACGTCAGGCTCAAGGTTCAAATCCCCAGTAATAGAAAAACAAAATAACAGAATAAACACACTATATATAATACATTATCAATTTATTCCTGAAGGTTGTTTTTAACCATGTTCTCATACTGTGCCCTGAATTGAACTTCTATAAAGATAGATATTAATGTGAAATTAATAGTGAAAAGAGAATTTCATGTTAAAGAATGTTGTTCATAAACCATTCGTCTCAACCTGTGACATAAATTAGATAATGAATCTGCATGGAAGCAGTTAACTCAACCAAAGTTTATAAAGGTTAAAATATAAAGACTATCTTAAAATTATGATCTTTCTCTAGTTAATTGAGCCAGCTCTACACATTTTCTTGTGATAATTAAAGTTGGTATTTCTGAAGGTAAACTTGAGATTCAAAATCCCCCACATTTTTCCCCTTCACTTTTCCACAGCCAAAGTAACTTAAAAACTTAAGGCAAATAATGGAATTAAATAAATTATGGAAGAAAGAAAATGTAATGGAAATTAAATTAAATATATTATTTTAAAGATTGCATCAGTTTCTACAAATATTTTGTCTTGATTATTGAAGATTATTTATGTAAAAATAACTATCTTGAATGATTCAAATTCATTTTCTTGTTAGAATAAAATAATTCTGAAATTTACTCTTAAAGCATGAAATAAATTAGTGAAAAACTATTAGTGAACTTAAATATAGTTCTGAGTTTTTTTAGAACTATATTTAAAATTTGTGTCAAGCCCTGTGTTCAAATTCTCTATACTAGAGAGTGAGATTAAAATGATCATTTAACTTTTTAGAAAACATTTGCTTACCATTTTGCTTTTCCTGTCAACAATGAAATATATTTTAACTAAATGTTGCTTTGGGTTTGGGGAGAAAATTGAAGAATGCCTTAATTTCTCATTAACTATAGCATTAATAAGTATTTAATTGTAATTATTTAGCCTGTAGAAAAAGTGAAAGTAGAATTAGAATCTGATTACAAATCAAATAAACTTTTTTTATTATTGATTGAAGCATTTTTAAGACAGATACTCAATAGAGTTTGCTTATCAAAATTTTAGTAGTGCCAGGTCACAGTGCTGAATAGTAATTGCAGTCAGTTGCTATGGCAGACTGTTTCTCTTTCTGTGTTAACTTGTAACTATTAATATGCTTTAATATCAGAGGACAGTATTAGTATTGTTTTTCCAATATCAGTATATAATTACAATTGAAAGTTTTGAGAGGTTATTGAATATATTATCTGCCTCTGTGGACTTTCAGTATTATATTGAAATCAATTGATTCTGCATTTTTGAAAATGTTTCTTGATATTTTATTTGGAAGCCATTGAAAATGATATAAATTATTTGTACAGATCTCTCCAGTATGGTTGATGTCTCTTGCTAATTGTTAAATTGTTAAAGGCATAAATCTGGAATCCTATTAACTTCAACTCCCATTTTGCATTTTAAAGAGCACCTTCTTGTTTGTAAAGTGGGGGAGAAATTGGAGACCAAATCTTTTCTCAACAGAATGTCAGAAAATAAATAAAACCCCTATTTCAAAATGTGAAAATGTTAATGGCATGCCATGTCTCGTTTCTCATTTTGAGAAAATGTGATGGTTGTATAGTTTCATCCTTTTCCTGATAGCTATACTCAGAATCTTGTTATAATCTTTTCTTCACAGAAATTTCTCATTGAAGGAGAAACACCTGAATTTGGCATTCTTTAGCTTCCCTTTCATCAGTGTCTGAATTATCCATACATTTTCTAAATTCTATGCTAACAGACCTCTGCAGTCAAATGGTAAATGTTATTAACCTCTAACAAATTAGATTCCTTATGAATGCATGTTCTTTATTGCAACAGTGTCAATAATTCATCTTTAAGCCTCCAGTGGAAATCTGTTAGTGGCTCTCTGAATGGGCCAGTTCATCTATATGGCCTTTGTTTTTGATGAGTCTGATGCCATTTTTTGATGGTTTATAAAATAATCATAAACATGAATATTTTTATTTTTACTGAACAAGTATTTTTTTTAGTACAAGCTGTGTGGTTGTACTATGTTTAGATCTATGGATTATTAAATAACAAAACAGTTGTGTCTAGAGTTGCGTTTCATTTATTTAGTGTATATGGGTATATGTGGTTTTATAGAAGTAAATGTTACATTTTGTACCTTTCTCAAAATCGGGGCATTGAGTTAATTTAAAGTCAATTTTATAACTTCAATTAATAAGAAGAAACTTTAATATAATTATTAACTTCTATTTTATTTTCAAGCCTTTTTCCTACTTTCAGAGAAACATAATCAATTCTTATTCCATCGGGTCAGACATGACTTCTGTAACATGAGGTGAAAGTTTTGTGATTTCCAAGCACATAGAAATGACCTCTTCCAAAACAGCATTTTCCTTTCCATGGTCTAGCTGAAGGTTGCAAGCAGATTGTTGAGAAGGTATCTCCAAAGTTTGAGATAATAAAAATGACAAGACTTCAGCAATTTCTGAAAATGTATCAAATGCTTCCAAAGCAGCCCCAAATGTTTGATTTATCTCTGTGATCTTTGTTCATCAAAAAATAGATTAAGGAGAGAGAAGCATACAAATTTATTTAATATAAGTTTTACATGACATGAGACTCCTGATAAAGAGATGAAAGCCAAAAGAAACTGGCAAAGTGGTTTATTTTTATGCTTCCATTTTAGAGAAATGGGATTGGAGAACCAAGAGGGTGTTAGCTAATGACAATAAACCAGAGGCCAATCATTCAGATTCTTTATTGTATCCTTTTGTCTTCAGAGATAAGGATACTGCTTTCCTCCTGGTTTAAGGGTGGCACCCCTAGAATGAAGCATTTGTGACCTGCTTCAGAGGAGAGAGAAGAAGGGAAGTTGAGAAAGACCTTTCTGATTCTGCTGTTTTCTCAAATGCCAAGATGCATATTTTGGGGTAACATATTTCGAGTCCCATCACATTCTTAAGTCTTACACCTCAAGTTTCTCACAATCTCACAGGGTCTTATGTGTTTTTATAATGATGTTTACATTTTGTCCTATGTTTTATTTTGGTAAGCAGGAGGATTGGTCTGTACACCTTATCCATCAGTACTCAGCAGGACTGAGTACTGCTCCAGCTATCAGTGAGTCTTCTTCAAAGTGTCCTCATACCCTCAATATTTTTGATAACTTTAAGCTACAAAAGCAACAAGTTTTCTGATACTCTAGTCTCCTAACTTGTATTTACATAACATGGCAGATGATAAAGAGAAGAGGGCAGTCCTTTTCAAAATTACAATTTCAGCAAATCCTTAACAGATTTTCTAGGTTCTCTGCTGCTTTCATTGCAGATAATTCTGTCTTTCAAGTAAGGAACAGTGTAGTATTACTGTAAGAAGGTAATATATTAGTTTTAACCATAAAACATAAGGAAAGGAAAAATAAGGTTTCAGAAGAAAGTTGAGTGTGGTGAGCCGCTTCTGCAGATTATGGTCGCCATTGCAGGATGGCGCTGGCTCCACTGTGGTCTGTAACAAACAACTCCTTGTTTGGGAGAGTTGGTGCATGGTTTTTCAGCACCCTGTGAGAAAGTTCCACGTGGCAGTTTCGCATTAGGGCTTGAGATGCTTTATTAAGGCTGGGAGGGGCATCCAACAAGGAAGTAGAAGAAATATCAAGGACCTGAAAAAACTGCTGAAAGAAGATTCCTGAGTTGTGTCTTCCTTGTGGGCAAGGGGTCGCGACAAGTGGTGCTGAAAACCCGGGAACCAGAACTTTCAGCAGACAGGGGTGGTGCACCGGTTAGTCCCAGGTAAGTGGGACCCGCGGTCAAAGCGGGAATTAGTCGCAGGTAAGTGGGACCCGCTATCAAAGCGGCAGCTCCTCTGTAAAGCCAGAGAGAGCATTACATCTTATTGCAGCTGCACTGTGTACTTTCGCTCTTACTTTCACTTTTGTTTTTTGTGCGTCTTTTGTTGTGTCATGGGTGCCGTATCTTCAAGTCCGCTTCTCCTGGCCCTAGATAACCTGTTACGTTCCAAGGGCCTAGAAGTGAAACGTAGTACTTTACAGAGATTTTTACAGAAGACAGATATTGCTGCACCGTGGTTTGCGTTCTCGGGCAGCCTTACTATACCTAGCTGGGATAAGTTAGGCACAGATCTTGACCTTGCTTCTGAGCAGGGCATACTAGAGGGTGGGGTGATACCCCTTTGGAAGATGATCCGTAGTTGCCTCGCAGATGGCAGATGTCAGGAAGCACTTACTAAAGGACAAGAAGTTTTAGAGCAATTACATGAAGAAAGATCAGAAACGGCAGGCAGTGAGGTATTTCAGGAGGGTGGGAGTGTGTGGAGCGAGAAACAGGGGAGGAGGCGATTGTCTCTGGCACGGAGTGAGATATTTCAGAAGGAAGGGAATGTGCAGAGCGAGAAACGGGGGAGGAAACGCTTGTATCCAGATCTCAGTACACTGCGCACACTCCCATGCAAAAGTGGGTCAGAAGAGGAGGAGGATGAGGAGGAGGAGCTCGGGAGACTGTCTCGTCAGCTAGGGAGTCTAAGTATAGGAGAAGGGAACAAAGATAAATAGGAGCTCAAGAAAAATGATCCTCCGGATCCACCGCCGTATGGTGGGTGTGTTTCGAGGAGAGCTTTCCATGCCCAAACATGGAGGGCTGTTAACACTGAGATGGGTCTTGCTTATCCAGTTTTCCAGGATGACAATAGGGGAAGATTCCATGAGCCCTTAGATTTCAAAATTGTGAAGACCCTGGCAGAGTCTGTGCGCACTTATGGGGTGGATGCCGCCTTCACACTAACTCAGGTGGAGAGTCTGTCTAGATACTGTATGACTCCCTCTGATTGGGCTAGCCTTGTTTGGGCTTGTGTTTCTCCAGGCAAATAATTGGACTGGAGAGCCTTTGTGCTAGAGGGCGCTTTAGAGCAGGCCGCCCAAAACTATGCGGCGGGACACCCCCATTGGGACAAGGATATGCTTTTGGGACAAGGCAGATTTGCTAATCAACAGACAGGATTCCCTCCTGAGGCATATGATCAAATTAACAACATTTGCATTCGGGCATGGAAGTCACTTCCAAATAGAGGAGAGGTGTCTGGTAACTTGACTAAGATTCTGCAGGGCCCTACAGAACCCTTTTCAGATTTTGTAGCAAGGATGGTGGATGCCGCTGGAAAGATTTTTGGGGACCCTGATAGGGCCATGCCCCTTATCAAGCAATTGGTCTTTGAGCAATGCACCAAGGAATGTAAAGCAGCAATCGCTCCTTATAAACACAAGGGCATAGAAGCTTGGATGAAAGTGTGTAGAGAGCTTGGAGGACCTTTAACTAATGCAGGTCTTGCAGCTGCTGTCCTTCGGATTGAAAAAGGGGGCGGTCCTGGTGCCGGAACATGCTTCCATTGTGGTCAATCCGGCCATTTCACACGTGACTGTCCCAAAAAAGACAATTTTACTGGACCTCCTCACGGTGGCCCTTCTAATGGCCCTCATCAACCGGGGCTGTGTCCAAAATGCAAAAAGGGGAAGCATTGGGCAAGAGAGTGTAGATCAGTGAGGGACATCCATGGACAGCCTATTTCAGCTGGGCCAAAAAACGGCCGAAGGGGCCCCCGACCCCAGGGCCCACGAATATATGGGGCAATGGAGAATGTCACACCCGAACCCGAGACATGGCCTTCTCTGCGCCATCCCACGAGATGCGGAGAGCCACTACAGGTGCCGCAGGATTGGACCTCTGTTCCACCTCCAGACTCGTATTAACACCTAAGATGGGAGTCCAATTGGTGGAAACTGAGTTCAAAGGGCCTTTACCACCTGGCACTGTAGGTTTGCTAATTGGACGTGCATCCTCTATCCTACAAGGTCTTCATGTTTTCCCCGGAGTTATAAACCCTGATACTGTAGGGGCAATAAAGGTTATGGTGGAAGCTCCAAGGGGCATTGTGTCTATCTCCCCAGGGGATCGGATTGCTCAATTGCTAATTTTGCCTAGTTTGCATAATCACTTCCCTGCTGACTCAAGGTCACGGACAGGAAATCAGATTGGTACCACCGGAGGAAATTGTGCCTATTTGTCACTGGATATGAGCAATCGCCCCACTTTGGAATTAAGCATAGAAGGTAAATCTATTGTGGGATTGCTGGACACAGGAGCAGATCGTAGTATCATAGCCCTTAAGGACTGGTCTAGGGGATGGCCAGTGCAGGCTTCTGATCAATCCCTAAGAGGACTTGGATATGCCCAAGCCCCTCAAATCAGCTGTAGACATCTATCTTGGAAGGACTCGGAAGGACACGATGGTACCTTTCAGCCTTATGTACTTGATTTACCTATTTCTTTATGGGGCCGTGATCTGATGAAAGACATGGGGTTCACTCTTAGTAATGACTATTCCCCAGTGTCTCAACATATCATGCAAAATATGGGGTATAGGCCAGGTCTAGGACTAGGAAGGCACCTACAGGGGAGTAAGCATCCTGTGCAAGGTCATCAAAAGCTTAACAGGTTTGGTCTGGGTTTTTCCTAGGGGCCACTGGGGCTCAAATACCCATAACATGGCTCACCAAGGAGCCTGTTTGGGTGCCTCAGTGGCCTCTTCCCTCGGCTAAACTGGCAGCAGCCCATGATCTAGTCAAAGAACAACTTGATTTGGGTCACATCCAACCTTCTACTTCTCCATGGAATACTCCCATATTTGTCATTAAAAAAAATCAGGGAAGTGGCGCCTACTGCATGATCTACGAGCAGTTAATGCTCAGATACAACTTATGGAGCCCATTCAAAGAGGGCTGCCTCTGCTCTCCTCTGTTCCTCAAGGCTGGCACATAATTGTTATTGACATTAAAGATTGTTTCTTTTCCATTCCTTTGCATCCTAAAGACTCACAACGTTTTGCTTTCACCCTTCCCTCGTGTAATCACGAGGAACCAGATCAAAGGTTTGAGTGGGTGGTGTTGCCGCAGGGGATGGCTAACAGTCCCACGATGTGCCAGATGTATGTGGGGAAGGCACTCGCACCTCTCAGACATAAGTATTCCTCCACCAAGATCATTCATTATATGGATGATGTGTTATTGGCCGCAAAATTAGAACAGACAGTTAATGAGGCTTATAAAGAACTCGTGATGCTGTTGGCTCAACATGGACTGCACATCGCACCTGAAAAGGTTCAAACGGGGGATTCTATCAGGTATTTGGGAGCGAGAATTGGGTATGACAAATTAAAACCACAAAAAATTACCATCAGGACTCAAGATCTCCAAACTCTAAATGATTTTCAAAAATTGCTGGGAGATATTAATTGGATAAGAGGATATTTACATATTCCTAATATTGTGCTCCAGCCTTTGTATGCTACTCTTAAGGGTGATCCAGATCTTGCTTCCCCTCGTAGCCTCACTACTGAGGCTAGAGCGGCCCTTATAAAAGTAGAACAAGCTATACAGCATGCCACTCTATGCAGGCTCCAGAGTGATAAACCTTTCCAGTTATGTGTGCTTGCCACTATGCGGCAGCCTACTGGAGTACTGTGGCAAGATGGGCCTTTACTATGGATCCACCCACATGTATCCCCAGGAAAATCCTTAGAATATTATCCTGATTCTGTTGCAGCATTGGCACTTAAAGGGATTCAACAAAGCATTCAATTTTTCGGCCAATCACCTTCTTCTCTTATCATACCCTACACTAAAGCTCAACTTAATGTTTTATGTGCTACTCTAGACAACTGGGCTATTCTGTGTTGCTCGTTTCAAGGGGGTATTGATAATCACTACCCTTCTCATCCATTACTCCATTTTGTTAAAGAACATCCCATCATTTTCCCTAAGGTAACTTCATCCAGTCCAATTCCGGGGGCTGTTAACATTTTTACTGATGGTTCCAAGTCTGGAATGGGAGCTTATGTAATTAATGACTCTCCCCCTATCCAGCATCAATTTGCTCCTGGAAATCCACAATGGGTAGAACTACAAATTGTTATTGAAGTTTTTAAACAGTGTTCTTTTCCTTTTAATCTTATTTCAGACTCCAGCTATGTGGTACAAGCACTAAAAGTCCTGGAGGCCGTGGGAGCTATTAGTGATGCCCACAATGTGTCTGCTTACTTTACTCAGCTTCAACAGCTTATCTCTAACCGCACTGCTTCTTTTTATCCAATGCACATCAGGGCTCACACCTCTCTTCCTGGTCCGTTATCCCAGGGTAATGCCTGTGCGGACTTAGCCACTAGAGGTCAATTGATATGCTTGGCTTCCTCCTTAGAGGGGGCTAAGTTGTTTCACCAAAACTTCCATGTTAATGCATTAACGCTGCGCAGGCGTTTTTCTATTTCAAGAGCAGATGCTCGGCAGATAGTATTGCAATGTCCCCATTGTGTCACATTTCTTCATCCCCCTAATTATGGAGTAAACCCACGGGGATTAAAGCCATTGGTTGTTTGGCAAATGGATGTGACACATATACCTGACTTTGGTAACCTTAAGTATGTGCATGTTTCCGTTGATACGTGCTCTGGAATTATCCATGCTTCTGCTTTATCGGGAGAAAAGGCACGTAATGTCATTACTCTCTGTTTAGAGGCATGGGCAGCATGGGGTGCACCTGCATCCCTTAAGACTGATGATGGACCTGCTTATACTGGCAGACAATTTACAGCTTTTTGTTCTACTATGGGAGTGCAACTTACTCATGGTTTGCCTTACAATCCTCAAGGACAAGGCATTGTTGAGCGTGCTCATCACACCTTAAAGGAAACTTTACAAAAACAAAAAGGGGGAATAGGAGCTGAACACACTCCTAAAGAACGCCTGTCCTTAGCTCTCTTTACCATTAATTTTTTGAATCTGGATATTCATGGTCGCTCTGCGGCCGACAGACATGTGTCCCCTCAGCCCTCTGTGATTGGCTATGTTAAGTGGAAGGATGTTCTTACGGGCCAATGGAACGGCCCTGACCCCGTGCTGACATGGGCACGAGGATCTGTATGTGTTTTTCCCCAGGATTGTACGGAACCATTGTGGGTCCCTGAACGCTTGACAAGAAGAGTCTCGACATCAACTGACCAGCAACAAGAGATACCACAACAATCCTGTGATGAGGATCTTCATTCAACTCTGTTGTATAATGCCACATTGCCTCCTGCAATGGTCTGTGTCCAATCCCCCTTCTTATTCCTTTTGGCTAAGGCCACCTCATCGGGGATGCTGGATTGTTCTCATACTACCTGTCTCTTATCTGAGTGTTGGAATGGTTCCTGGACTGTAGCAGTTGTGATGAAAATTCCAACTTTTGTCCCAATCCCGGTCACTGCGGATCCTGATAAATTCCCTATTGTTGAGCTACTTAGAGTCCGCAGAGATTTTGGAATCACAGCGGCTATAGTGACAGCCGTGGCGGTATCTGCTACTGCAGCAGTTATGGCCGGAGTGGCTATGGCCAATCAAGTACAAACTGCTGCCACCATTAATCAAGTTGTCCAACAAACTTCCACCATACTTGAATCCCAAAATACAATTAATCAACATATTTTGTCAGGGATTTTAGCTGCCAACCAAAGAATAGATTTACTCCAAGCTCAGGTCGAAGAATTGGCTGACTTGGTGCTTTTGGGTTGTGTTGACCAACGTACACATCTATGCATAACCTCTGTCAGATTTAATGATTCCAGGAATGCTTCCCGCATCATTGGCGAATATTTGGCTGGAAATTGGTCCATGGAAGTGGAAGACAGGATCCAGTCTCAACTAACCCAGATAGCTGTCTTGAATAACACCCGTGTTGATCCCGTGACTTTGGGTCAATTCACCGATTGGATATCTTCTGCTTTTTCCTTTTTTAAGGAGTGGGTGGGGGTAGTCATTTTTGGTGCAATGTGTTGCTTTGGTATGTTTCTCTGTTTGTGGTTTCTCTGTCGCCTCAAGGCCCGCAATGCTCACGATAAGGCTATGATCATCTAAGCTCTTGCAGCTTTAGAAAATGGCAATTCACCTCAAGTCTGGCTTGCGCATCTTAAACAGTAAATCTTTGACATGGTCGTTGCACCCCAAGTTATTCTAACATTGCACTGGGATCGGCATGTCTTTCCTCGTTATTCTCTTAGTGTTGGAAAGCCCTTGCACTCTGCCGGTCTTGCTGCCATTGCACGCAGGTGGGTTTCCACACTAATGCTTCTCTATCGCCTTAAAGTCCGTGCCTTTCTTTCAGGGTGCTGTCAACTCGTTTGTCATTGTGTACAGCCACAGTTCAGCCTCAGCTGTCCCCCTTCGTCCACCTTCGTCACATACAGGATGCGAGGCAAGGCACTGCACTTGAGTGATCCTTGAAGTGGACCTCAAGGAGAGCATGTCCTATTGCATGCGGGTTTGATGTCCACGCCCCGCCCCACGAAAAAAGGCGTCAGCTGATATGGCTTCAGATCTGGGGAAGGGCCCTCCTTAGGACTGAGCCATACTATGCAGCCACTTCTGCACAGTGGGATAGGACCTCTACTCTCGCCTGTATTGTTTTCAGAAAACAAAAGGGGGGAACTGTGGTGAGCCGCTTCTGCAGATTATGGTCGCCATTGCAGGATGGCGCTGGCTCCACTGTGGTCTGTAACAAACAACTCCTTGTTTGGGAGAGTTGGTGCATGGTTTTTCAGCACCCTGTGAGAAAGTTCCACGTGGCAGCTTCACATTGGGGCTTGAGATGCTTTATTAAGGCTGGGAGGGGCATCCAACAAGGAAGTAGAAGAAATATCAAGGACCTGAATAAACTGCTGAAAGAAGATTCCTGAGTTGCATCTTCCTTGCGGGCAAGGGGTCGCGACAGTTGAGTGTGAAAATTACGTTATTATAGAAATGAATTAGAGAATGTACACTTTTTAAAGGAAACTTTTTCAAGATGAAGGCACCAGGAAGTGATGAATTAAGGATATATGGGAAGAAAAATAGGGAACCTCCACTCTAGGTATATTCAGGGACTGTGGATCTCTGAAGAAGATATGGATTGTTTGACTTACAAATAATTTGCATGGCAGGATTCAAAGAATTATTGTGGGCTCAAACTGTTTGCACAACCAAGGAAATCATTCAACAATGCCATGTGTGCACAACAAGAACAAAAGCTGTTAGAAAAGTCAGACTTATCATGAAATGCTATGCTAAGTATAGTAATCATTAAAATACATTTTATGAATTATATTTGTTTTGCTGGAGAAGCCATAGAAATTACATGAGCTGGGTGATATGACTTAAAACAGAAACTAATTCATCCAGCAGACCCACATGGGAGCCTAGGCCCAGGTAAGGCCTAGGACTGCCCACACTGACCTGACAACCCTCATAAGAGAATTAACACCAATACTCCTCAAATTACTCCATGAAATAGAAAAGGAGAGAGCCCTTCCAAATTCATTCTATGAAGTTAGTATCATCCTGATAACAAAACCAGTCAGAGACACATCAAGGAAAAAAAATTTCAGACCAATATCCCTGATGAACATTAACATAAAAATTCTCAACAAAATTCTGGCAAATCACATACAGAAATATATTTTTAAAAATAGTGCACCATAATCAAGTGGGGGTTCATTTCAGGGATGCAAGTTTGGTTCAATATACAGAAATCAATAAATTTATTCATTACATCAATAGACTTAAAGATAAGAATCATATGATTATATGAATTGATGCAGAGAAAGCACTTACCAAAATACAGCACCGTTTCATGTTCAAAACACTAGAAAAACTGGGGATAAGAGGATCATACCTCAACATTGTAAATATTATCTATGCTAAACCCAAGGCCAATGTCATTCTAAATGGAGAAAAACTAAAAGCATTCCCTCTAATAACTGGAATAAGACAGGGATACTCTCTTTCACCACTTCTATTCAACATAGTCCTTGAAACTCTAGTCAGAGCAATTAGATGAAAGAAATTAAAAATATACAAGTAGAAAAAAAAAGAACTTAAATTATCATTATTTGCTGATGACATGATTCTATACCTAGAAGATCCAAAAGAATTCAGCAAAGTAGCAGGGTATAAAATCAATACCCATAAATAAAATTCATTTCTATACATCAGTTTTGAATCCTCTAAAAGAGAAATTAGGAAAACTACTCCCTTAACATTAGCCTCAAAAATAAATAAATAAGTAAATAAGAAAATAAGTAAAATAAAAATTGGGACTCAATTTAACAAAAGATGTGAAAAATCTCTAGAATAAAAACTGCAGAACACTAAAGAAAGAAATTGAAGATGACCTTAGAAGATGGAAAGATCTCCCATGCTCTTGGATAGGCAAAATTAATATTGTCAAAAAGGCCAGACTACCCAAAGCGCTATACAGATTCAATACAATTCCAATTAAAATCCCAAGATCATTCCTTATAGAAACAGAAAAAGCAATTATGAAACTCATTTGGAAAGAGACCAAAGAGTAGCCAAAGCAATCCTTAGTGAGAAGAGTGAATCAGGAGTCATCATAATAGTAGACCTTAAACTATACAAAGCTATGGTAACAAAAATGGCATGGTATTGGCACCAAAATAGACTTGTAAACCAATGGTACAGAATAAAAGATGCAGAGACAAATCCACATAAATACAGTTATCTCATACTACACAAAGGCACTCAAAGCATACATTGGATAAAAGATAGCCTATTCAACAAATGGTGCTGGGAAAACTGGGAAAGGGGGTCATGGGGGCAGAAAAGATGGTGGAATGAAATGAACATCATTACCCTAGTACATGTGTGACTGCACATATGGTATGACACTACATCATGTATAACCAGAGAAATAAAATTTGTGCTACAATTGTATACAATGAATCAAAATACATTCTGTTGTCATAATAATAGAAAATAAAAATGAAAAAAAAGTCATCTTCATCACACATGATTAGGGACAATTTTTTTCCAAGTCATTTAAAATAATATTGGATACTAATCTTCTAAACTCAATTGAAATGAACTCTTTTAATTATTTAAAAATTTAGACTAAGCTTATTGTACTTTGATTCCTCTATAAAAACACTCAATAGAGTGGGTTCAATCATCTAATTTTTTCTACCTACATCTAATTTCAAAATGTACTGAAGTCAAATTATTTATTTGAGTAAATTGATTTTCCAGAATCATGAATATATCTGGAGTTTTAGTTTGATTGTAATTTTGATGTGTAATTCTTCAACAACTTTTCAATATGAAAGTTACATGAATATCTGTAAAATTATACACAAACAGATATGATCCTAGACGATTTCATGTAGTAGAAAAATGAATTAAAATACGGAGTGAAAATAAGTGTAAATATTCGATGACTATTTTAATTCTCCAAAACCAAATAATAAATAATAACTTCTAAATGTTAGCATGTCATATGAAAAAGCTAAGAGCCATGGCAGATATTTGCTTAATTTTGCATAAAAAATAAAAACATAATAGAGATCAAGAAGGAAGGATATGGATGGGCTAGCACTACATCAAGTCATTTTTTCCTTTGATATATTGACTTAGCTTACTTGAGTGGCTTATTATTATTTTTGTTCAGAGCTTCAAGTGGAAAAGAGCCCTTGAAAAATTCTTCCATGGTTTTGGAGTCTAGAGGTCAAAATAAAGGCATCAGCATGGCCACACACTGTCTGAAGACTCTGGAGGAATGATCCTTTTCTTTTCTTAGCTTTTGCCATTTCTCATCTGTTGGAGTCTGCAAACAAGTCAGGATGGCACCTGGCATTTTGCCAGAGAAATGTTAGAGTCTGTAAACAAGTCTGGATGGCGCCTGGCAAAATGCCAGGGGGAGTGGTTTGTGAGGTGGAGCAAGCGAGCCATTAAGTGTGGAGATTTATTATTGGTTGACTGCTGTATCTAGTTTATGCTAATTAAGATAAGCTGTCTGGAATGTATGAATACCTCTGTTGTCTTACAATAAATGGCTCCTACTCCTGCTGTATCAATTTACACAAGTTGTTCGTCCCCCCCAAACTCCACCCCGCCCCGGTATTTTGCCGCAGCTGGACTGCGGCACTCATCAAGTCCTCAGTGTTCCTTCGTTTACAGTGTTGTCACACCAGACTCTGCCCCATATTCACTTGGCCTCTTTCTTCTATGACTCCATATCTCCTGTTCCCTTCAAAGGACACAATGCATTGGATTTAAGATCCACTCTGATCCTGTGAGTTCATTGTAACTGAACTAGTTATATCCTCAAAGTCTCTATTTCCAAATAATATCACATTCTAATATTTCAGTTGTATGTATTTTGAGAAGACATTATTAAATGTACTGCAGGTATTATTGTCACTAGTTATATCTACTTATTGATATAAATATATATAGATACATGATTACATATATTTATGTATATATTATTAACCTGTGTTACATTGCCTTCATAATTTTGTTTTATGATGACATACTTTCCTATATTCATAAGATTGGGCTTAGTTGATGTTTTTGCAGTTATGGTCTATGTGAAATCATCCATTCAAAAAGTATTTCCTTTGTGTTTAGTAAGTGCTATAGATTTTGCTAGACTTGTTGGATAAAGCAAAGAAAAAAATGTAAAAGAAGAAAGAGAATGCAATGATAGAGGTGAGCCTCTATATACCCAATAATAATAAATGAAGAATTTTAATTACTATGTTAGATTAATATAAATAAATTCCAAAGAGAGAAAAATGACAGCATTGAAATAGTGGGGTCAGTTATGAGAACTGCAAGCATTTCTATATAGAAAGAGATACAAGCAATGTCATGGTGAAAGTGATTCTAGGGAGGAATTCAATCATTATGCTTGTATTCTCATCTCTTAGACAAATTGGTCATAATTCCTTTGACAGTAAAGAGTCTCTGGAAGCTTTTAAGCTGGGTGAGAAAAAGATGTTGGAATTATTTGATTTATGTTTTAAATTTCTTCATTTGCTTCAAACTTACACAAACTCAATTGTCTACAAATTCTCTAACTTTCTAATCTTATGCATAATTGATGTTGCTTCTATATTTTGAAATGTTTTTAAAAGGGATAATGACTTTGACCATCATGTCCAGCACACATCTCACCCTGCAAAAGTACCAGTGCCCCTGAGTAAATCTTGAAGATATGGTTGTCATGTGGAGCTTGGAAATTTGAAAAACTTAGTTGAAATTGTATTTGCAGTTTTAAGTATCTTATGTGTACTCTTTGATGAGAGGAATAATTGAATTGTTCTGATTTTTATTCAAGGGAAGTGTCATATTCCACCAACCACTACCAAATTTGTGGTATGATCAATTTTAAGGTGGAAGAGAAAATACTATTTTTCTAATCACATAGTATCATACTCTGTTGTTCAAAATCTCAGCTACATACACCATACACAAATAACCGTTTTTTGATCACTGTCTTCTAACTGCCGTGCTCTGGCAAACTTCTTTGAAGAACCTGGCCACAAGGAAGAGGAGGATCTTTCCTGTTGGCTCTAGATGGAGAGAACATTTAAGGTCAGTCCCCAGGGGATGCTTTCAACAGATACTAAACAGAAAGACTGAAGAGCTGTGAGCCATCAACCAGGTTTATGTAAAGATTTCCCAAACAGAAAAACACAAAAGAGGAAAGCACAGGGCATACCTTTTGTGATGAGCTTCTGAGTGGGTACAGCCTCTAGGCAGTTGATACCAAGAAGCATGACCCCAGAAAGCCAGTAATTGTGAGATGATATACACAGGACTTAACAACCTTTCAAAGATCATAGAAATTTGTGTAAAAACAAGCCTACTGGCCAGGAATCTGGACATGTACCTTTTCCCCTCTCTCCTGGTTCCAAAGTAATAAATAGTGTTAAGAACCTTCTGAAACCAGCAGGAAATCATAACAAGCAACAATAACATTTTCAGCACAGAAAAAGTATAGTTGAATGTCACTAAGGTAGAAAGCATTTTGTCTTAGAAGGTAGATGTTTTCTAAGAAAGAATAGTTTTTTACTAAAAGACTATAAATATAGGATATTGAGAGAAATTTTGTCTTAGAAGGTAGATGTTTTCTAAGAAAGAATAGTTTTTACTAAAAGACTATAAATATAGGATATTGAGATATCTTGAAGGGATTGGCAGTAGGATAAACAGTCTTTTAAAGCCTGAATCATTTGCAGGAGTCAGAGCATGACTGGATAAAGGTACACAGGAGGAGACAGGGTTTTAGAGGAATGTTAAAGACCAAGTTCAACATAGTTTTCACAGAATCAGTCTTAGCACAGTATGTTTCTCATTCTCTGCCTTATCTTTGCTCTGATACAATAAGCATTTACACGCATTTATACACTAGGATCCAGAACTGAAACTATTTTATGAGGATTGATGTAATATAATGGGCAGATTACTATCAAACTGTGATAATCTGTGATTTTTGGATCTGACATAGAACACAGTGTTTTCTAAAATATGAAAGCTTTGAGTTACATGAAAATTGAAATGTGAATAAGGAAGGGTTTGTGTACTGGCATTAGACAAATAGTATTCATCTAACATTATCTATGTTAAATACTGAAAGAAACAGTCAGTATGTATTTTAGCATTGGAGCTGAAAGGTCACCCTCAATTTTTCATTTGGTAAAGGCATTTCTTAAGCTTTTTGTGTAACAGTCAATGTCATATATAAGCTTAAAATCTGATTCATATTCTGGTAGAAATAATGAAACAAATAAAGTACATCATTGGAAAAAGTCTGAGTTCAGTTCACAGAAATTCTCTTGGTTTACTTAAAAAGGATTTAATACCTGTGGCTGGCCTCATTTGTTACTGCACATAGGTATTCACCATTATTCTCATAAGTGTTCTTAAAATCCACTACTAGAGTGTTGTGCCAGAACTTGCTATAAATAAATAAACAAACAAATAAATAAATTGGTCCCGCAACTTCAGGGATATGTTAAAAGAACACAAGAGCCAACACAGAAATCTTAAAGCTGGAAGAATTTGTGTAACAAAATAAATAATGTGGGGCTGGGGATGTGGCTCAAGTGGTAGTGTGCTCACCTGGCATGCGTGTGGCCCGGGTTCGATTCTCAGTACCATGTACAAACAAAGATGTTGTGCCCGCCAATAACTAAAAAATAAATATTAAAAAATTCTCTCTCTCTCTCTCCTCTTTCTCTCTCTTTTAAAAAAACAAAATAAATAATGTAATTATTTATTTGAGTATCAAAATAAATAATGAGATTATAAACCAATGTATGAAATAAATATATGTGAGACTGTACTGATATGAACAAATGAATGGATAATTAAATTGGGTACAGTAAAGAAAAATCTCATGTGGAAGCAAATCAAATAATTTATATAAACACTCCTTCTACCCTTAAGGAGATGGAACATAACTCCCTACTTTTTAAGTATGGGATTCCCAAAGTAACCTCTGAAGATCATGGTATATAACGGCAGAAATAAACAGTTTTACAGTGAAGTTCAACCTCAGTCGGGTGCTCAAGATTGACATCAACAGTGTTGTTATGTGATATAATGTTCTGAAATAACAATTTATCTTTGATGTTCCTCCTCAAAACATGTAACTGCCAGCTAATCATGAAAAAAAAATACAACAGAAAAATCTTACTTGAGGGTTGCCTACAAAATATTTTACCATTTCTTTTCAAATCTGCCAGGATAGGGCAGATATTCAACTTTCTGCTTTGATAGACAAAATAGAAAACTTATGACCTTTTTTGCAATTTTTTTAACAAAAAGCAAAACAAATCAGCAAACTATAGGTTCTCCTTTTGCATACATTCACAAAAACAATGCCCTATAGCCATGAAATTCTTATCATCACTATCTCCCCTGTTTAAATGTCCTAGGACTTTTATAATGTTGCTGGGATTAGGGAGAGAAGAGTCTGTAAATTCAATGAGGCAGGGATACAGCAAGTGGTCTTGTTTTGGACCTCTATCCCCTCTCATAAAGCCAGTTCCTCCTGTAAATTTAGCATATCCACAAAATCTGAAACCTTGGAGTAGGTTAAAACAATCTCAGGGCTATTAATTATTTCATCATCAAGTCATCCATTGCTTCTGAGACTTTTTACACAGCAGGTCCAGTAACAAGGCTTTTCATTGACTACACTGATGACCATTCTTGATTTAGACTACATTTATAATAATCTTGTGTGTCAGTATACAGTTGGGTTATTCATTAACTGTATAGGCTAATAATTGAGTTCTACTGTAAAAATTATTTTATTCTTCTGTTATCTATCCTCATAGTTCTTTTCTTGTTACTGTTCTTAATGGAAGAGCAACACTACTGGCTTTCAGACCCCTCTGCAAACAATCGCCCAGTGAATTCCTAAATGTTATGCCTCTGTGGATACATGCTTATCTTAGTTATTTTTTTTTTTTTACAGTTTTAACCTTTCTGATTTCCAGGTCATCGTCATTATGACTGGGATATTCTATTTCCAACCAAGTCCTAGTTAAGATAATATACAAAATATGGAAACTATGTTTGCATATTTTTTCATTATACTAATGTGAAATAATTCTATCTCTGGTGCAAGCATCAGCTATGAGTCATTCTGAAATTGTTTGGAAACAGGTCACATGTGTTTGACTAAGTAGACACTTAATTTAGGTGATATACAAACTTCACATTCTTCCATCAAGCTTTTTAAAAACCATTACAAAAGATATTACAGTCATATCTGAATTCTGTCACTTAACCACAAAAGAACTCTAGCTTAATAAATCATGAAGAGAATCAATGAGGCTTGCCTTGAATGCCTGAAAGAAAGCTGCAATCATTCATATGAAGTAACACTGGATGATTGCTAAGTTATCTGAAGTAGTTGAGACTGCAGAAAAATCATAAATGCTTTGTACAACAATTATCACTATCCAATATATGAATTTAGCCATTTTGAAAGTATTTCCAATAAATCCACAGATGCCTTGACTGGAACTGAAGTGAACTGTTTTTTCAAAACTCTATTGAAACTCTCAGCTGCAGGTTGCTGTCTGAATGGAATAGTAATGTTCTTTTGTCAGGATGATAAATATTTTTGTGTAATTGTAGATCTTTTGTTCAAATGCTTCTACTCAAGAGTAAAAACAACAAAGAGAATTCTATTAGCATGTAGGATAATGTAATGCACACAGAATATGACAGAATCACACAACTTATTTAATAATATAAACTACAAGTGATAGGACAGCTTTTTACATGCTTAATGAGTTAATGTCTCTCCTTCATATTCAAGAAAATATGCTTCTAGAGTTTTTTACATGTGCCAAGTATTGGACTAGCTCAAGGAGAGAAATAAAGAATAATAAAATTGTTCACTATCCTTAAGTACCCCTATATGAACAAAAAAAAAAAAAAAACATGAGGAGTAAGAAAGAGTGCATACATGTGTAAATTCAGAGACCAGGTATTTTCAGATATAGACATACATGAGATCAGCAGTAACATAGAGATTGTGTCTTAGTTTGTAAACAAACTATTAAAATCATATTTAATCTACAGAAAGTGCAATCTTTGAAGAGTTTTCATTTCATTTGATATATATATATATATATATATATATATATATATATATATATTCCAAAATCAAGGGGGTGGAAGCTGCCCAGGAGGCAGAATTACATCTTAATCAAAGCACAGCAAGAGGACATAGAAGGTCTTAATTAACTTGCTGGTGACTGAAAGAACCTGAGATAATTACACATCCCATATGAGAAATTATTATTCATGTTGTATGGTCTGTGCTAATTAACGTTGAACATATGCAAATTAATGACATGTTTAGAGAATGAAGATATTAGAAAAAGGAGAAGGGCGTTAGCTATTAGGTAGAAATGATAGACAGTGCATTGATTGTAATTAAGTCACGGATAAATAAGCCAGTAACAATTGTAATTATTGATATATTTACAAGGTCAAATTTGATTTGCATTTTGCATCTGCTGTCAAAGGAAGGGGATGATATGTGAAAACATAGCTACTAGAGTACATCATTGAGAGTCAGTTTGTACTTCCAATCTGCTCCTAAAAGTAACTTATTTTGCAATGTGTTTCAAATCATGAGAATTTTTGGCCTTAGCTTACTGGCTTATATATGGAGTGTAGGAGCTCATTGGCATCTGCTCCCAATGATGACTCTGCTTCATTTACATAGTTCTCTCTGAATCATTTTCACATCTTTCTTTGCACACCCTGTGTAGGAATCCAAAGGCTGAGTATTCTCTGAAGTCAATTGAAATCTGGCATTAGGTCAGCTTGATATGGGTGTTGCAAAAAATCAGTTCTTTTTCTCATGACTAAGGACCAAGGAAAACAGATGGTAGGGTGAGGAATGCAGAGGTTGTCAAATAAAGTTCTTGCCAACAAGATTTGGTGCTAACATAATGTATTCAGTCAATTGGAGCATCTTGATGACACCAAATATAGAAAAGAAAGGTTTCTCTTTTCCCATCTGAACTCCGACTGAAACAGGAAACTTGTGTTCTCATTTGTTGTGGGTATTAGTGAAATGGGAATGATCTCTGTAGACATAAATTTGATAATATTGTTACCAGCCCTCTGGTCTTCCTTCCACTGACTTTGAAGATTAAACACCCAAGAAATGCTGAGGCAAGTGTAGAAAACAAGTTTTATTTAAGAAAGGGACAGAGACAGACTTCTCTGGAAAAAAGCGGGGCCAAGAGCTGTATGCCCTCAAAAGTGGGTATGTCTTGCTCTTTTATAGGTTCCCCAGAATGCTTCACCTTCTTTCGCCTTGTGTACAAGTGCCTAAGACAGGAAGAAGCAGCACAGGGGGTAATCATTTCTGTCAGGAAATGCTGTCAGATCCCAGAGGGGTTAGCAACCCTTTCAGCTGGGAAGTGTGATTCCCCCTAGAGGTTTTCTATTAGCAACCCAGTGATAACCAGTCATCATCCTGTCTCCCATCATTCATTATCAACACTGACTGCCAGGCCCCCTGCCTCAGTTTGTTGAAGAATGTGACAGTTCCTGTCTCCTCAGGCCAGGTAGGGGCTGCAGGCAGATTGCTTTTGGGCAAAGGAAGCATGTGGAGAGTCAGTACAGTGGGCTCATGTTATAGAATTATTCTCTTAAAAAACATGAGATGGGCATGGGGGGGTCAGTGCAGTGGGCCCATTTTATAGAATTATTCTCTCTCTCTCTCTCTCTCTCTCTCTCTCTCTTTCTCTCTCTCTCTCTCATTATTCTCTTAACCTCATGTTTCTATCTTTCGCATCTACTTGTTCCCTTACAATATTTATCCAATTTTAAATGTACATTTATTGGTTGTGGTGGTGAGGATGGGTTAGAGGGGCTTATCTTTTCTAGCTGAAATTATTTTGTATAAGCAATTTGAATCACAATATATTTCTAATTTGAAAAGAAAAGAAACTTTTAAGCATATCTTCTCTGTTGTCACACTGAGGAAGGAACTGTGCATCTCTGTTGGGGTGTGTCTAGACAGTAGAAATTAAAAAAAAAATTAAAAATCTTAGTTAAAGACAAACATGACTGGAATAAATTGAGACAAAGTAGAGGGAGGAAAATAATCAATGGTGAGGGATGTTCCTGCTGCTAGGATGCAATTAATTTCCAACCAAAAGACATAATGAACTGGGGTATTACAAGGTATGTTATGAAATCTGCTGTGAAGAAACAGAAAATAATAATTGTGCTAGCTCTGAAGGAATCTATTCTGATTATCTCAGAAGTTTATGAAGCAAGCAAGCTTTCAGGGATCACTTTTATGAATCTTCAGGAAGGCAATATATTGGGTACCATGAATGTTATTGTGAAGCTGTGATGGATAATTCAAGGACAGATATGGTGTGCAGCATTGAGTGGTGTGAAACACCAGTTCCCAGAGTACGTGACATGGGTACCTGATTATGTAATGGTCCTGCATAGACAGCACGTTCTGGCTGTAGACATACTAAGTAACAAGTCTGACATTGACCTTGAGAAAGACAATCTGAATGTGCCCAAAGTACGTCAGACCTAAGTTTGAATCCATATTCTTTCTGGTAGTAAGGGTCTAAATATAAGACCCAAGCAATTTTTGTTTCTGTTGCAGATAGCAACTCTTACGTCACATACTTAGTATATGATGTAAGCTCTTACAATTGTCTGGTACACTATTATAAGTTTATTCAAATACTTATATTTGAATAGGTTTACTGTCAATATTCACTCAGAAATACAACTCAGGTAAATGAAACATCATGATGTACAAGGCTCAGATACTCTAAAATGTTATTTAATTTTATTCATGGACTATAGAAGGATATTAAAAATTACAATAAAAAGAAAAATATTACAAAAAATGCAATTATTATAGAAATTTATATGAAAATATTTTATTTTTAAAATTCTTACTTCAGGAATAATAACACACTACATATCAGAACCCTCGAAACTGTGCTCCTTAAGGTTATAATCCTCAACAGAATATTTGATGTACTCAGAAATACCATGCCTGACAAGAATCAAAAGAGAGACAAAGAAAGCCTTCAGTGATGTTTAGAAAGACAGAGTGTGTCAAATACTTACATTTTGATGAACAACTTTGATCTATATGTTTGATAATCAGCATTCATGTACATGTGCTTGTATTTAAAAATAGGTTTGTGGTCATTTTGAAGTTTTCTCAATCAATTGCTGTCAAAAGTATGACTACTATTATGTTGGGTTCCACAAATATCTTTTCTTATAAATCAGACAGATTGGAATCAAATAATGTAAATATTATGAATATATGGAGTGGTGGCAATAAAAAATTTCTTACATGATCCTCATATTATAATAAATCAAAGCAGTCATTTTAAATGAAATCAGTGTATGTGGTGAAAAATCTGTACAAAATAACAACAGTTCAGATATTGTAAAATGTCAGGCATCCTACAAATAATGTTTGGGATTCTTATTATTAAAGGTAATTAGCAGCCTCCTATAATAGTTATTATATTTCAATAATAACACACAAAGCACTTAGTGTGCACCAAGGATTATTCTAAGCATCTCACATAAGTTAATTCATCGCATCCTTTCAAGAATTCCATGAGATAATAATATTATTATTATTGCTGTCATTTTTATTCCCATTGTACAGATGCAAAAGAAGTAGAGCATACGTATTTCAAGTTAATAATACTTAGAATTATCAATATTTGCTACTCTAGTTATCTGCTTAAGAGTAGATTAAAATAATATAGCACAAAAAGCAAAATCGTGAGACATGGTGGCCTATTTCAAGTGTTCTCTCCTTTCATTAATATATGAATTCAAAATGATATTACTATAGCAACTCTACTAATGTGTTTGTGCTCTGCAAGGTTTTTCAAGATTCCTTTTATCAGAATGAGAAAGTTCTTATTAATGATTATTTTTTGAGAGATTTTAATTAATTTCTACATAGTTTTGCTGCATCTATTAAATTGATTACAAGTCTTTTCTCTTTTATTCTGTTATTAAAATAAATTAGACTAATTTTCAGATTCATTTAACATTTGAATTCCTAGGATAAATCCCACTCAGTTACTATAACTACCCCCACCTTTTTTTTTTTTTTAGTTATACATGGACACAAATTCTTTATATTGTTTATTTATTTTTATGTGGTGCTGAGGATTAAACCCAGTGCCTCACATGTGCAAGGCAAGCACTCAGCCACTGAGCCACAATCTCAGCCCATGTGTATTATTACTCTTTTTAAAAAATGTACATTGTTCTATTTGATTTGCTAATATGTTGTTAATGATGTTCCTGCCCATGCTTATGAGAGATATTAATAGTTCACAGATTTTTTCCTTACATAGTCTTTTTTTGGTGTAGGTAATTTTGCCTTATCAAATTCATTGGAAAGCATTTCTCTGCCTTTATATTTTCTGAAAAATTTTGGGTAGAATATATAGGTCTTAATTTGTATTTATTTTGATAATCTTTATCTTTCTATTGGAGTGAATAGTCCATTAACATGTATTATAATTATTGTGGTTGGACTTAAGTCTGTAAATCTATTATTTCTTCTATTTAAATAAATATTTTTATTAATTTAATTTATTAAATTATTTCTTTTCATCTTTAGTATTTCTCTCTGATCCCATTTCCTATCTTCTTTTAATAAATTTAAAATTGCTTTTTTTTTTAATTTAGGAGGCACCTGAGTTATTACTCTTAGGGTTTTTTAATTTAATGTTAGATGGATTATATAATTATTCTTACTGTTTTCTTCACTGCCTACTTAGAGATAATATTTTGGCATTCTGGATAAATGTAGAAACTTTTCATTCTAGGCACATTTGACACGCTCTTGCCCTTCTTTATCTTGCTGTATTAATATGTACTATATACCCATTTATTATAAAAGATAATTCAATATTTTATTTTAAATAACCATGTAAATCTTAAAGAAAATAGAAGCCATGCATTGTCCATATTTTCAATATTTTGAATATTCTTCACTTATTCAAAAATATCTAAGATTTATTTGAAATAATTTTTCTTTTTTGCATTTAATAATTTATTTTGTGCATCTTTTCCTTTATGGAGCCTACTGAGGGCAAATTCTTCTCATTTTACTTCATGTAAAAATGCTTTGTTTTCATTACTGGAGAATTTTTTGCTGTAAATAGTACTCTTTTTCATTCAAGAATCAAGTCTCATCCTCTTTTATTCATTTCTTTGCAGTTTTATTAGAAAATTACAGTTATACACAGTAGTTATGTTTATTTTGTCAATTATCATAAGTGCATGGGGTTTGATCTATTCCATTTCAGTCCCCATTCCCCTGCCCCACTCTCTCTCCCTTCCTCCCTTCCTCTATTCTCTTTCTACTATTCTATTGGTTTTTCTTTAGCTCATATATTTATTTACTATTTTTGATCGGTGTTTTGTGCATATACATTAAGATGGCATTCACTCTGGTATATTTCTATAGGCATATTATATGATTTTGTTAAACTCATTCAGCATTTTCTCCCCTTTCACATCCCTTCTCCCTCCCCATCTCCTTCTTCTACTCCACTGATCTTCTCTTTATCTTTATGATATCTGACCCTGTAACTGCTTTTTTCTCTTATTTTTCTCTAACTTCTTCATATGAGAGAAAACATTCTACCCTTGACTTTCTAAATCTGGCTTAATTCACTTAGCACCAGGTTCTCCAATTTCATTCATTTACTGGCAAATTCTATTATTTCATTCTTCTTTTTGACTGAGTAAAACTCCGTTGTGTATATATACTACATTTTCTTTTCTTTTTTTTTTTCAAGTTGGTCACTAGTAGCCTTGCCTTTATTTCCTTTGAAATTTGTAGGACACAAATGGAAGACATGTTAAGTATATCACATGTTTTGCAGTTTTTTTTTTTTGTATCTGAAGAGAAAAAAAATTTCTTTTTTTAAAAAATTTGTTATATTGATTTTATTTTTTAAAATACATGATAGCAGAATGCATTACAATCCTTATTACACATATGCAATATGATTTTTCATATC
Organism: Callospermophilus lateralis; assembly: GCF_048772815.1. Lineage (NCBI taxonomy): Eukaryota > Metazoa > Chordata > Mammalia > Rodentia > Sciuridae > Callospermophilus > Callospermophilus lateralis. Next base: position 3,682,314 of record NW_027515346.1, on the reverse strand, counting down.
TTTGTATATAGAGTATGTTCACGCCAATTCATGCCTTTATACATGTACTTTTTTGTTTTTGTTTTTTTGCATTACAATTCTTCTTACACATATATACCACAACTTTTCATATCTGTTTGTATGAAAAGTATGTTGACACCCAATTCGAGTTTTCATACATGTACTTTGGATAATGATATTCATCACATTCCACCGCCCTTGCTAATTCCCTGCCCATTCCCTTTCCCTTCCACTCTTCTTCCCTATCTAGAATTCATCTATTCCTCCCATGCTCCCCCTCCCTACCCCACTATGAGTCATACTCCTTATATCAGAGAAAACATTCAGCATTTGTCTTTTGGGGATTGGCTAACTTCCCTTAGCATTTATCTTTTCCAATGCCATCCATTTACCTGCAAATGCCATGATTTTATTCTCTTTTAATGCTAAGTAAAATTCCATTGTGTATATATGCCACATTTATTTTTTATCTATTCATCCACTGAAAGGCATCTAGGTTGGCTCCACAGTTTAGCTATTGTGAATTGTTCTGCTATAAACATTAATGTGGCTGTGTCCCTGTAGTATATTTAAGTCCTTTGGTATAACACATTTTCTTAATCCATTCATCTATTGATGGGCATCTGGGGTGGTTCCATAATTTTTGTATTTTGAATTATGCTGCTATAAACATGGATGTGACTATATCACTACAGTATACTGATTTTCGTTTATTTGGATTAAAATAGTGGTTCCATTCATAGTTTTTTGAGGATTCCTCACATTGCTTGGAAATAAAATCCTTTGTTCTCTTTTCTTGTTTTCCTTTTTCTTTTAATCTTTTCAAGAAATTTTCTATTTTCTTCTGAACTTCATATTTTTTGTTGAGCTGTCTGTTATGGTCTAATTTTTTCCCTATATATCTAGAAATTTTCTCTGAGTACACAGAAGATTTCACTGTTTATTTCTCTATCTTAGATTTCACCAGTTTGACTCTTGTGTGCTTAAGTGTGAACTTTTTCAAGTTTGTTTTGTTTATTTCAATAAGCTTCTAAATCTATAAGTATATTTATATTTCCAAATTGGGGTAGTTTTCTGGTATTGTTTCTTCAATATCTTGCTTTCCCTCTTCTCTTGAGAAACAAGATGTTTTGATAATAACCTACAGGTCCTTGAGGTTTAATATAGATATTTCGTTTTGATCTTCAAAAATTTACTTTAGATACTGCATTTAGTTCTTTTTCTATATTTTATTTTTTTCTAGCACTTTCTCTCTCATTTCATGATGAGCATATTTTGCTTTATCTGAGCACCAGTGAGAGTTATATCAACTCCTCAACTGCAACCTCCAGGCAATCTCAAGGTTAGCATGTACTTACTGCCTAGTGTCTTGAGAATGAACTCTATGTTCTTGCTTTCTGTACGTTGAAGATGTCAATTGGATTCTGAACATTTTTAATATTATGGTGCATAGACTGTGTATTCATTCCTCAATAATGCCAAAGAACTAAATGATTTTTGTTTGTTAGGTTGGTAGTTTGCTTTTACAAAGCATACAGTGATGTCTGAAAATACTGATCTCAGTTCAGTATTTTCAGCCATAGTTGAAGGTGCTTTCATTTATCTTCCTGAAATGTTGGAGACAAGATGTAAACTCAAACTGCCTATACACTGTTTTTCTCTTCTTTGGTGCTTTCTTTTCTGGGATTTTCTTCTCAATCTCCAGGGGATGTTTATTACCTTGATCTCTCTGAATTTTTCAAGCACAACAGCCTATGTACTCTTTTATCAGAGTTTAGATGCCTATATGTTGCAATCAAAGCCACAACTAGGCCACCCTCAGGGAATCAAAGACAAAACTGGAAAACTCAGTTCATATCATTTTGCTTGTTCTCAGTTTTGACTGACAATATTTTGACATTAAAAATTTTTTCAGAGCACGCTGGCAGCTCTTTCAAGAATTTTGCTCAGAGTTTATTATTTATTTATGTGAGAACACATAATAGCTGATATTTATAGAATGATCTACTTCTCACTTCTTAACATTAGAAGCAAAATTCATATATATTCTAACTAAAATTTGTAATAGAAGAAAAAGTAGTGAAAAACAGCGTATCCCATGATTCTACAGGAGAGCAACAGTAAGTGTTAGTAAGAAATGTATAGGCAATTTGTTTTATCAGTCTACCAGGAAAATAATCAATTTCATTTACATGTCAAAGTATAATTTCATCCCTCACATGGTTTCTTCATGTAAACACAAGAAATAATGTCAACAATGTTCTCAGACCATGTTTGGAAATGAGAAAATATATCTTACTCTCTACAATTGGTCTTAAGAATAAACATGGAAAATGACCCAAACCTTATTTTTCATAATGCAATTTCAATACTACTAATATGAGCATATGAAATCTGCAGCTCTTTTAAAATCAGAAAACTAGTAAGTGAATAAAAACTAGCATCGTTAGAAAATCTTTATTTTTTTCATCACTTGAAATTTTATTCTCCATATATTGCAAAAGAATTTTTGTTCTACCTTGGAATTTTTTAAAAATCATAAATTAATCATCTGTGTTGTCATGTTTTATGGTTACCATATTATTGTTTCCATGTTGAATACTGTCATCTCTTTAAAGATATTTTAAGCAGCAATTAAAACATAATACATGTAGCACTAATAATGCACATAACTCAATTGATGTAAAGACAACATGAACAATGATGATTGATTTTAGGCTTGTCAAGTCAATGACAGCTACATTGTGACTGTTAGCTGGCCAGTTGTCAATTTTAAGCATCCTCTCAAACTCAGATTTTAAAATGTAAAAATGTGTATCTTAGTGTAATAAAACATTGCTAAATATCTTGATGATTTTTTTTCCTAAAAGAAAAATAGTATACCTTTTCAATTAAGTGATCCATTCCTCTAGATAAATATCTTTCTATGTGACATTTTTGTTGGATCATTAACATAGCATTCTGTTCTGTTCATTTCATGTTAAAATAAACAAATCATCATAAATTATTGTCACAGATTATATATTTTAAAAATAAAATCCAAGATAAGAGAGTTGGCTATATTTCTAAACCAAGAGTAAATTAATTTAAATTTTATTTTATACTGCTATATGTCTCCTCCCTATATTCCAATGTATCATGTGTTTTAATATGTAGAGTTTTTGAAGTCTACTGAAAGTACGGCAGACAAAAATCCTGAACCTTATCTTTCTGTGTGCAGAAGTTTGTCATAGGAAATGAATAGAAATCTTGGCAGTCAGGTCAACTTGGAATACCCTCTAAATAGTAAAAACAATGTGATAGAATTTCTTTATGAGTGCTCTGAGTTCCACATAAGCAATCCCAAAAAGGCACACACTGGGAAAAAACTTCCATTGACATCAATGTTTTGAAGATGGGTTTTCAATAGATATGTATATTTCAGTTTTTCAAATGGTTTGTGGACATGTGATCTCTCTCCTAATGACCTCACCTCATCTCCCATTTCTCTTTCAGACATTTTCCTTCACCAACTCCTTGCATTTCTGGTTTTTTATGCTGTTTTTTTCCAACTGTATTTCCTCTTCATTAATCCACAGTTCATGAATAAACTTTCCACTTTATCTTGCTTAATGAAACTCTTTTTCATCTTTAAAAATAAGTTAGGCAATCTACTCTAAGAAGATTCCCCTGATCTATGTTTCATTCTAATCTGAATTGTAATCAAAACTTTGAGGTGGTCTCTCTCTCTCTCTCTCTCTCTCTCTCTCTCTCTCTCTCTCTCTCACACACACACACACACACACACACACACACACACACACAAACACACACACACACCTTTTCTTTTTATCTAAGTTGATGTAAGTTGATCTAAGCTTCCTGGTTCTGTATTGGTCAGCATAGGCTGCCATAACAAAATACCACACACCAGTGGCTTTAAAACAGAAAATGTTTTTCCTTATCATTCTAGAAACTGGGATGTCTAGAATCAAAGTGGCAGCTGCTTTGATTTCTGCTTTGGCCCTCTCCCTGGCTTCTTAATGACAACTGTTTCTCAAGTGTTGTCTCATTGGGAGGATATAGAGAGAAGAGAGAGAGAGTGTATGAACATGTTTTTGGTATCAATTCTTTTAAGGTCATTAATCCTATCATATCAGTGCCCCAATCTCATGACTTCATTTAATCTTAATGATATCTACAAGACCCTATCTCTAAACATAGCCATGCTGGAGGTTAAGGCTTCAACATACTAATTTATTGGGAACAAAAACATAATTCTGTATCATGGTTATAAAGAAACCCCTTTAGAATCAGAGAACCACAGAGGTGAAGAATTATTTAACTAATATTACTCCTCACATACCCACTGATATTATAATTATTGTCACCATCATTATCATCATCATCTCCCTAATGTGTGGCAAAGAATAAGCTTTCATGGAGAAGCAAGCAATAGAGTCTCTATGAAATAGAAGTTAGGTGAGAATCTCTTCCTATTACTCAGTTGTGTATGTTTATTACCTAAAAGCAACAACACAAAATAAATAAATACATAACTATTCTATAAATTTTTAAAAATGCAAATAATCTCCAATTGTTTTGTGGTCATATAAAGCAACTCATGAACAGTATTACACCTTATGGAATATTTAGCATACTCATGGCCAACTGCTATGAACAGTGGAAGGAAGAAAGGACTGAGATTGCTTCCATTCCCTCAGATACCCCTATAATCCTTGGTGATTCCCAAATTCAGTTTCCTCCCCAACTTCTCTCTCCCTACCTCCCTTTCAATATACACATAATCTGCATGTAATTTTCTGTTATCTTCAGTTCCTTCTGCAAGATTGAATCTTTTCTGCCCACTGGTATATAGGTGTGTTAAATGCCTTTTGCCATGGGGAATACCTGACTCTTAATGTTCCTGTTCATTTCCTTTTAAAAAGTCCCTTCAATCAGCTTTCATCACTCACCCCATTGAGTAAGGTCTTCATTCTGGAAGGGCGCTAACCAATGCATTTTTCAATGTTTCTTTCACCTAAATTACAGAGTTTTTTTTTGCAAATGACATAATTAAAAACATACTTCATGGCCTGACACAGTCAATGATTTGATTAATAAATATACCCTCCCCCAATATTAAATTTTCAGTCCCAAGTATTTCTTTTTGTTATTGCTACAGATTCAGTCCACAAGGACTAGAATCACTTATGTGTCTGTCAAGTAGAATTTCCAGAACTTTGTTCTGAAATGGGAGAGAATGGAGAACAAGTGTTTCCTTTGTTAAGAGGAGATGTATTGTCAGTACAGTAAATCAAACCTCCAATCAGCAGGCCCTTTGTTTGTAAGGACTCTCTCACACAAACTTTCCTGAAAACCATTTGGGATTAAATAAAAAGTTCATAGAGTTTATTGAGGAGTGATGTGCTGTGTTATATCTTGTACCAATAGAACATTGGATTTTCTAGCATATTAAGGTGAAACAGAGGAAATGAAGAGGGAACAACTAAATATTACAGGGAGAAGGAGAGATGAAAAACAAAATTACCAGAGCATGAATATCGAGAATAATGGGAGTATTAAAATTCTGACATGGGACATATTGTCTCTTGATCCTTTCATTTTGTGAAGTATGATTCTTTTTCATTCTTTCTGCTTCTCATTTATGTATAGGCCTGGATTGCTGAATTTAGATCATGCCGTTTGCTCATATAAATGCTCCTAGCTTAATGGCTTTGGCTGAATATGCCTTCTTTCAGAGCAGCACCAACTGGAGAAAAAAGTACATGTAACAATGAGTGTCAATGAAAAAGTTGTTTATACCCTTTGAAATAAAGACATTGATGGAAAACTATAGTTCTCAGTATTCCTGAAACGATATCCTTTTTTGTTTGTTTTGTTTTGAGGTCTGTAATGCCCACAGATACCTTCCTAGATGGACAGTGCTATTAGATTTAACAGGCATATTCAGCTACAACTCACCTAGAAATGTTCTGTAGAAAATGATGTAAAATAGAGCTTACATTGGAAGAAACACATTTACCATTATAGAAAAAATTACTCTTTAGGTTTTGTCTGAGAAATACCAAGACAATAGTAAAATAAAGCAGTAAACATATTCTTTAGTTGCTCCAAGTATAGTGAGTGTAAGGGTGGCAGGATAGTTTGTAGATCAGGGATTGACCCCCAAACTGGTAAATACCACAGCCTTGAGAACAGAGAGCCCATGGCATATGAGTCTTTCTTTCTATAGCAGAAGTAATTTATAACGAGTCTGGAAAAAATTTCATACAGTTGCAGAAGGGTTTGTTAACTCATTTGTTTTCATGGCACATGGAAAACTATGCCTATGAATATGAATTACAAAATAGTTTAGTGTTCAATCATGTAGTCTTTTTTCCCCCTTTCTCACCCCATCCCACTTTCTATTGTTTAAGAAGTGCCATAATATTCCATATGGTAAATCAGCTTTCAGGAACCAGAAAACACTTCCTCTAGCTAATTTACCACCTGTGCATTCATTGTCTCAGAGTGTGCCTGGTTCTGGTGTCTCAGGCATTGTGCCTGCCTTTCATGGAGGAGGCACAGCATGCAGCTCTGTAAAGGATCCATTCATCAAAATATCCCACCACAACATTGCAGCTTGTTTCTTAACAGAAAAGATTATTATCTCAAATATTCAGTATTCATTTTGTCCCCACTGAAATAAAAGAATTTCTGATTCCAATATTCTGAAAAGCTAAATTAGCAATGTAACAGCTCAGCTGCATGAAGTGTAATATGCAATGAAATCGCTGTGTTAAAATAGAGATCTAATGATACCTTCATTAACTTGATCACTGAAGCAGCTAACCCTTTTCCAACAGAACAGTTTCTATAGACACCACATACTTATGATCAAAATAGTTTTTCTGAGTGTGTTTTGTTCTTCCTTTGATTGTATCTTCCATCTTCATTCTGGTTGTAACTTACAATTAAACACAAGGAAAAGCAGTACATGGTAAAGTATACTTCATATCAGTTAGTTATTCAAATAAATAGGTAATCTCCAAAAATCAGATTTTCATAGTGGGTAAGTTGCAGATGACTGCCTAGAAAGATTCCAGTTTTTCTTTCTATTTCTGTTTTTGGAGTAGAGAAAGAGGAATGGGAATTTTATGCCACCAGGAACTTACCAAGTACTGCTGGAAGCATTTTTCATTTATTTTAGGTAATTACTAAACAGCCTAAATGCTCTACAAACTTAAACTGTTGTGATACTTTGTACCATTAAAATGAATACTAGATTATCCATAGACTTTCATACACAAGCACAGTTGTACTTTTTTATTTATATATTGACTTGAAGCCATATAAACCATAACTTTGAGAAAGGAGACTTTGAAATTAAAGGAAAATTTTTGAATGTAGAAATTGTAATTTTTTTCTCGCTACAACATTCATCATTTTCTTGTTGTGTTGTTGCTTAGCATTTTCCCCCATATATTAAATAATAAAAACAAATTAAGTTACTAATGAGAAATCCAATAAAATTTTATTCTACTTTCCATAAGACTAGTTTTATGTATGAAATTTTATGCATATAATTTCTACATAAATTGTGGAACTAACTATAGCAAAGAACTAATGGAGTATGAAGCCATATGAGATGCTCATGAAAAAGGAAAATTCAGTAACATGAATCCATTTCTACCAAAACTTTTTATATTTTGTTCATCACAAAATTTTCTGTCAATTTTAAATTATGTATGAAATAATATATATATATAATTTCTGAGTTTGCAGCAGCTCCTTAAATTTTGCACCTAAGGCAAGTGCCCTCTGACTTCACTTACCTGGTTGTAGTCATAGCCATGCAAAGAATGATTATGATCATTAAAATTATTAAACTATACATAGATCCTATTTTATTCCAATTATTAACAACTAAGAAATACTATAAAATTTCATGACACGTATTCAGTTTTCTTTGGACATTATGATATTGTCAGTTATTGTAGCTCAAAAGATCCCCAAATAATTTGTCTTATGTCCTCAGCAGAATTTATGTTGTAATGGTCATTTTATATACTTTAATAAACAATGTACTTTATAATTTGTGAAATGCAATGCTAACTACTTCAGTTGGTATACTTAGTAGTTGAGAATGGTTTATATTGATTTATACTTTAATAACTTTTTTTGATACTGTGACACAATATACAATTCATTTGTGATATTTAAAGTGACAACCAGAACATTTCCATCCTCAAATGATATTTTGAGAAGCTGCGTATTTCATATTAGTGTGTTAATACTCTAAAAGTTTCTATGTAACAGATGCATGTGTTTAACTTTGGTTAATTAAATTTTTTCCCAATCATTGACCCTAAAATCTGTTAGGATGTTTTTGATATATGAATTCTGTAAGTAAATGGGATAACTCAGAATTTACTTTAGGAAATACACTTCTGAGTGAAATTAATACATACTATGTTGTTTTACAACAGTATTTATATTGTTTTCTCATCCTTTATATTATTAGAATTAAAATGTTTGTTTATTTTGCAATATTTTACATGTACATGACTTTAATTTACAGATTTGAATACTAAAGAGGAGAGACCAAAATTATATCAAAGATGAAGTTAAATGCTATATCATCCTTAAGTTCTATATTAATTCAACAGAAGATGATTGTTTAAGAAGCACATTAATTATATTCTACTTTTATATATATAAATATTTATTGGAATATTTATTATTTATATACTCATTTATTAAAAATTCTTTATTTTTCAACTTTCAAATATCTAAACATCCTTACATCTATCCTGTATTTTATCAGATGTTTTGAAAAAAAAATCTCCCATGATTTCTCAAAATGTCCAGTTTTTCTTGTCTTAGTGCATATATCTCTTCCTCAAAGAAATGTCTTATGGATGATTTGAGCTGTTATTTAAATGTTTCACATTATGAAGTCTCCCTCTTTACTAAATTATGAGTAATTTAAATATAAAAGTTGTGCTTTTTTCTTTGAATAAACCACAATAAGCGGCATATTGTAGGTAAATATTAGGCACATTATTAGCATTTCAAATTAATTAAAGTAAGCCAAATTATTGGATATTGTTAATTTTTTATGAATATCCTTCATTATGAAATAATTTTGCCTTACTTTCTTTGAAAACTGCTTACTGAACAATTAACAAATGGTCAGGGGAATAGAGTCAATAATAGCGGAAAGTATATGGACTTTGGTGCCAGATATCACAGGGTTCAAATTCCAGAATTTTTATATTCATAAGTTTCAGGAAATTGAGAACTACTTTGATTACATACTTCTATAAAAAGGATATTTTTCAGGGCTTTCTAAGAGGATTAAATGGCACAATATATTTGAAAGAGCCTAATATCTTCTGTCAGTTCAATTCTCAAAAAATTCCTAATGAAGGGTGGAATAATATATCACCCCAAAATATGCCACCTTGGCATAAAGATTAATTTGAGCTAAAGGCACTTGAAAAACAGCAGATGCAAGAAGGGCATTCTAATCTGTGCTTTTCCTCCTGAAAAGAGTAGATAAAAGCTCCCATGTGAAGGATGCCCTCCCTGTATCCAGAGAAAAGAAACATTCTTCAACAAGGAGTCATAGTGAAGAGAATTCTGTATAAACAGACCTTGTAAAAATAATTCTTATCTTCTTTTAGCTTCCCCACATAATTTAGTTTCTTTCCACAATCACCTCTCTCAGTTCTACCTAATACATAAGTAGGTAGGTTTTTGCCAGTTCTTTAAGTTGTCATTTCCTTATGAGGGTTCCCTTGTTATGTAAAATTATATACATCTGTATATTTCTCTTGTTAATCTGTTTTATGTCAATTTAATTCTCTAGCCCAGCGTGAAACCTTTAGCAGAGATCATTTTTTTCCTCCTCTCACTAAGTACTTAATAGGAGCTTTGCATCACATTTGGCATTGATTTTCATGAAGGTAGGTTCTCAGTACACCATGTACATTATATACACAGGATTCCACTGAGGGTAAGCAAAAAGGATAATATTTTCACCTGATTCTTGGCTCCTGGGTAAAATCTCACTCAGATTCTATCATTTTTTTCCTCAGACACATTCTCAAAAATATATTTTTGTCATCATCTTTAATTTCACAAATGGTTCAGTTGCTAAAATATAGAGTCTAAAATAAAATCAGATCTTCAATTTTTAAGATCTTTTTCTCTCAGTCCTGCTGAGAGAGTGGATTGGTGGGATAAGTGAACCTTTCCTCCTACCTCCCATCCTGGTGCAAACTGTCTCTGACATCCTCAGTGTTTGAGGTTGTTTGGGAAATGAGAGGAAAGCTAAGGCCAAGGAGGAGGACAGCAATTATTATGTTTACAAAGATCATAAGATATTATGTTTACAGAGACCATTTCATAAAATCTTGTTTTAAATAGAATGAATTTTATTGTTTTTTAACATTATGAGGGGCTGAAAGTTTGCTAAAATTTCATGATTTTCTTCATCACTTTCAAAACATGATGAAAAATGGGAAATCATTCTCTAAGATGATGTCATAGTATTGCTATAATCCTCTGGTTTCACCAAAAAGAATGAGAGTGCAGTTCTGAGTGACAGTAAAATGTTCTACCTTATATGATGGGTACTACTCTCATTAGGCATTGGCTGGGTTTTCTAAACTGGCTCTTATTTTCATGAGAATAGTTTATACTTACCTGAGATTTCCTTGCTGAGAAGATCTCCCCTGCATAACCCCCTCACAAAGAGCATTAATTTCACCCTTGAACTTTGGGTACTTCTCAGCCTTCCTGTTGTATGGGGCTTTCAGTGACCCTGCAGTTATTCTTCATCACAGGATTTGAAATAGCATCAAGTTTGTTTTCCTCCAAAGGGCTATATTGGTCCATGAAAAATATCCACATATCTCCCTTTCATATCTGAAATCATAGTTTCGACAGCTACTAGTTTTACTACTTTTTAGGAGCTGCCACAACAATGACCCAGAGACCAGGCAGTTTAAACAATGATTTATCTCCTCACAGTGCCAGCGGCTGGAATTCTCAGATCAAGGTTTTGACAGCTTTGATTTGTCCTGAGTGCTCTCTCCTTGGTTTATAATGACTGTTGCCTTCTATTATTTTCAAATGGTTTCCCTCTGTGTGCCTGTCCTAATGTCCTTGAATAAGGATATCTATCATACTGAATTAAAGCCAACTTTATTAATCTCACTTAGCCTTAATTATCTCTTTAAAGACCCCATTTCCAAATATAGTCTCATTCTGAGGAAGTGATAGTGCAGTCAGCCTCTCCTCTCTCTTTCTCTTTCCCCCTCCTATTCTCTCTGGTTATCTCCACTGTTGGCTACATATTCACAGCCTATGCCTTTTACATTTCTCAGGTCACTGTAGAAACCTAGGTTCACTATCATGCAGACACAGGGAGATATATACCAAGCTTTCTGAGTTGTCCTTTTGTATTCTCTCCTATTTCACTAAAGGGGGAAAAGGAGAGAATTCTATAATATGTCAACCATTTTATCCAAAGAAATTTTCTTTTCTGGCCTTGTTTTTTATCTGTCACCCTTTTTACATGCTGTAGGTAGGTATTAAGTCAAGAATTGCAAAACTGGTTTTTGGAGCTCTCCGTAATAGGTTTAATATCATGGATTGAAATTATCTCACCAATTATTTTGTTATCAAACATTTCAGCACTTTGCTATGTTGAGAACAAAAGGTTAGATTTTAGTAAATAAATTTTATCATATTTAAAAATATTTGAGAAATATTTTATAGACTTTCCAAATCCTCTTTTTCTGCAGAACTTTGAAACTAATGTGTAGTGGGGTGAACAGCAATTGTTATGTTTACAAAGACCAGAAGATGTTATGTTTACAGAGACTATTTGGCAAAATCTTGTTTTACATAGTGTGAATTTTATTTTTGTTTGTTTAACATTATGAGGGGCTGAAAGTTTGCTAAAATTTTGTGATTTTCTTCATCACTTTCTAAACATTATAAAAGATGGGAGATCATTCTTTAAGATGATGTCATGTTGTTGCTATAATCCTCTGGATTCATCAAAAAGAATAAGTGTGCAGTCCTGAGTGTGAGTAAAACTTACTACCTACAAAACACACACACACACACACACACACACACACACCACAGGCAATACAAAAAAACAGAAATCTGCAGTGGCATTGTAGCATTGTACAGATGATGCTTAATATTTTCTGGAGCCTTGGGAAGGAGAAAAAAGACAAAAATGATTCGGAACATTTTGGCAGGGTCTCTATGAATACTATGTGTAAAAATGTCCTCAAGGGTAAGAACATGATTCTTTGGAACATAAGAGTATAGAGAGTGCGGATTACATGATATTTTTAAAATATATCTTCAGAGGATTTTCTATCATCATAAGTATAAACCTTAATTTTTTTTTCAGATAGACTGTTAGCTAATTTGTTTTGTCATTTTGATCTTTTGCTCCTATAAAGCTAGTATTTCCTTATGCACAAATATGAATTGCAATATATGTGAAAGTTACCCCAAATAATTAGTAAACCAAATTATGCTCCCAAACATGAACTTACACACAAAACAATAAAGTGAATTTCCCTCATATGCAATAATTTCTCCTCATACTGATGAAATATATAATGAATTAGCTATAAATATATATTTGGCATTTTTGTTAGTCAAGATCCATTTTCATTTATCAGCAAAACTTTAAAGTCACTTTATTTTTTCTTTGTTTTTTTAATTCATGCATTTGTTTAAATTATTTTAAAAATTATTCATTCTGCTCAAATATCCCATTATACATAAATTCCTTTTAAATATTACTGAAACTATCTTTTCCCATAATTAACCAGTTCCTAATGGCCAGATGAGTCACTTGTACTACTATTTTGTCAGATTTGAGACTGAGAAGCTGTGAATGTTGAAAGCATCAAAGATATGATAAATCTAAAATAAATAAGTCTTGTTGGTTTTTCATGTAAACACTTCTCAGTTGTTACATTTGTATATAGAATATATTTCCACACCCCTCATTTAATCTGCTCTACTTATGATGGGCCAAACAGGATCTATGAAAGGATGATAGAGTGGAATAAGATTAAGATCTTCTAAATTAAAAAGATGTTGTGTTCCTCCACCACTACAGCTGAACTATAAATAGTGGCTTCTTACCTCCTTTCATTCAAATGCATTACAGATGCAAAACTGACAACCCTGTTTCTTCTTGCATATGGAGGGCATTTACTCCCTATTACCACAAAAATATTCTTCTTCAGAGAGAACCTCTTTTAAGTAAATGAGGGTCAAGACACAGACACAAATTCTGACATATTTGCTATTTCTGAAAAAAATGAAATATGAATTTAAAGGCCAAGACCAACCATTTCCTTACATGGTAAGAGAATCACCCAAGGAAGAACATTTCACAAGGAATCCTATAGAACTTTCAAAAGCTTATTTACTTATTTCATATTACATATGTTATCTCTACTCATACTTCTTCAATCCTCCCAAACTTAACTCTCTACAGATTTCTTTACATAAAAAGCTATATTGCCAGAAATTTTCAAATAGTGGTTTTAAGATCATTAGAAAAGTTGAAGACTTAAATATTAACTGTGGTAATTTAAAAAAAATTATTCATAATTCCATCATTACTATCATGAATTGTTGAAATATTGTTTTCTAATTTATACTGTCAAATTTTTTCAATATTTTAATAAGAACTACATCATAAATATTTTATTATATTATTTGATGGCTTTAAAAATAATTTTTCATACTATGGAATATTTTATTATATATTATGTGTGAAATTTTATTATCATATATATTTGTGATGTGTGTTATAAGGTACTAAGTGATTCCCTGTTGTGGGTATTTAGAAGTTTTAGATGCCCTAGCCATATTTCAGATTATTTTATGGTTAGATTCTCAAATGTGTAATTTGTAAGTGCAGGGTATAAACATTTTAAAATTAATATTTATTGATAAAACCCATTCCAAAATCATTATTTACAATCTCATAAAAAACTGAAAGAGAGGTCTGTTTCAACATAATCATTCTGCCTTATTTCTTAATCCTAAAGGAAACAAAGCCTTAGAGAGTTTGCATGGTAGGTAGTCAGTGTAGAAATAGCATGAACATTTGATATTAATTATTACATTTGGATTTTGGGACTTTAGAATAATTATGTGTTATATGCTCTACTTTTATAGTTATTTACATTTGTGTTTGAAACCATTAAATATTTTTCTGTTTTATGTCTTGACATATATTAACTATTCTGAATCTTATAATTCTCTACCACCATAGTGATAGTGTTCTCATCATCTTGACAAAAAAAAATTAATTTGGGGGTAAGATAAAGTATTATTTTTATATGTATTATTGTTTTTAAAAGAAATTTTTGAACCTATTTCACCTGAAACTATTTATAAAGTCTTTTGTCAGTTTCAAGATTTTCAGAGCTCTTAAGGTATACCAATGCAAAGTGTAAATTATATATTAACTGTTGTCTCTACTTTCATTCCATAATTTCACTTCTAGAGGTTAAATTTTTAAAAATAGTAGCATTTTACCTTTATAACCTTAAGACATTAAATCAAACCAGCCTGCACTCAAGTTTTCAATCTCTGACTTCTGGTTGTTCTTCTGAGTTCCAGCTTGCCAAGCCTGTTGTGAGACATCATGACAGCCCACTTTCTGAACATGTGATCCATGATGCTGCCTTTATTCATTCCAATAGCAGGTGAAAGTCAAGACACCATTTTTCCTTTAATGGATAGAGTAATCAGACCAATTTTCTGACATGTGAAGTCCAAGTCAGCCTCACTTGATAAGCAAAAGTTGTTTCTCTGCTCATGTGAGAGATGAATAAATTGTAAGAGAATGTGGGTTTCCAATTGCCTGAGGCATAAATATGGTCTCAAGAGATTTCTTTTTAACTTCCCTGTTCAATATTTAGTGGAACTTTGGGAAGTCAAAGCCAGAAATCCAAGGAGCCAGTTGGCAAGGCAGGAAGCAATTTGCCCTTGAGATTTGACCCCTTTTGAGGATAGAATAAAATTAGTCTTTAATGTTCTTTACAAAATAGAAGTGTTATAGAATAATGAAAGGTATTATTAGTTGGGTCACATCAAAATTTGGGGACTAAAACGCCCCCTATCCCTTGCATTCTGAGGGTAGTGCTGAGGGATCAAAAGAGAACTAACATAATCCTTTCATAGGTTTTTAAAGTAATTCCTGGAAAAAAATTATAAATTTAGTTGCTTCTTATTATTTTGAAGATAAAGAAGAGACATAAAATGAATGGTAGACTGTAAAACATCACGTATATAGTATTTTAAAGATGAACTAAAATAAGTAAGTTACAAATAGTCTTACTTTGTAGGGTTATTTTGTTGTTGTTTGTTTGTTTGTTTGTTTGTTTGTTTTAATCAGAAATTTAATTTTTACAAGTACAGATGTAGAGACAGATTTTTGAGGAAAACTACCATATGTGTGCCATTCCTTGTTAGATCACCAGTATCTAAAAAGAGGTTGGTACATAGGATATTCTTTTGGGTTAATGAATGAAACTTTGGCATGCATTTTGTCCAAATGTATTCTGATTATCAGATCTCTTTGACAGATCACCCTTCAGATTGATACCTTACATTGCTTTAAAACAGAACCACAGAACACAAGAAAAAGAGATTGAGTAGCCTGAATTTCCATAGTATACCCTGATACTGACCTCAAACTTACACCATTATTAATAATCTAATAAAAGATTTACTCCTTCTACTCATGTAGCCAAATTCATATACTTCTACTTATCATGAGATTTTCAGTTTATATAATACTTCCCCTGCTAAACTGAGTTTATGGGTATCTAGTTATAGCCCATATTGCCTTCCTGTACATATTCTTTTGATTACTATCTCTTAAACTGTCCTCTCTTAAATTGTTTTTGCCCCAGTGAGTACTGAAGCATCTTAGTGGAGCTGATTCACAAAATGTTCATTGCAGACAGAATATTTTGGATTTACATAACATCTTAAATATCCATATACTGTTGAAAAATGCAAAATTCAAAATATAGAAAAAAAGTTCATACTTCCTCAGGTGTTTCCTCATGGAAACCACTTGGTAGAAATCAATTTTTCTATGCATTTGACACCTGTGCAGTTAACTGACCACTGAAGACTCTGATCCAACATCACTCCAGGAACAGAAATTGCCGCAGTCCAGCTGCAGCAAAATAACCGGGGGGTGACGAGCAACTTGTGTAGATTGATACAGCAGGAGTGGGAGCCATTTATTGTAGGACAGGAGGGGTATATATACATTCCACACAGCTTATCTTAATTAACATAAACTAGATACAGCACTCAACCAATAAGGACTCTCCACACTTAATGGCTCGCTGTCGTTACTTCACAAACCACTCCCTCTACAAAATGCCAGGCGCCATCTTGACTTGTTTACAGACTCTAACAAGAAATGCAGCATCCAGATGTTCTCTTGTTTCTTTCACCCATGGACACCAGTCATGATCTTTATTACCAAATCACTAATCTTGTTTACTTACTGTATTAGTTTCCTAAGATTGCTGTAATAAGTCACCACAAACCTGGTGGCTTAAAACAAGTGACACTTATTCTCTAACAATTATGGAGATAATTATTGATCATTTCAACAGAGACACTCTTCTTCTTAAGGTACTAGGAGGGAATCCTTTCTTGCCTCTTACAGCTTCTTGTGGCTCCAAACATTCCTTGGCATGTGGCTGCATCTCTCTAGTCTTTGTCTCAATCTTCATTTGATCTTCTCTTTGTGTTGGATTTAGAAATCACTTCAATCCAGGATGATCTCATCTCAAAACCCTTAACTTAATTATATTTGCAAAGATACCTCTTCTTTGTTAAATTGGATTAACATGTTCAGGGGATACATATATCTATTTGGAGGCCAAAACTTAACTCACTACATATTTGATATACAGATGGGACTAACAGTCAAGATCTCTACTGACCCTTCCTCTAGAGCAGCTCTGTCTCCCAAATTCTTCTCACCTTATCAAAACCTCTCTGTTCTTCCCTTATAACATCCCTTGTAGAAAAGTCTCAGTGGAGCATTAAGTTTGATTAAATTTGGAGTTCAAATGATAAGCAATTGAAAACCAGACCCTTTGAGCTATAGAGATCTTGAGCCTCATAAAATCAATTTGCTTAGCTCCCCAGTCTTGAGAGGAGGTCAGTGAAGTTTTAAATCAGTTTATGGCTGAATAACTTTTCTCACATAACTAAAAAGTGAAAATAAGCTAAATCTGATGCTATTTAACACAAATATATTTTGTAAACATTGAACAACTATAAATTGCTAAAAGTGCAGATGAAAACTAAGGATAACCTCCCTTTATTTAAGTAAAGGGTTTTATTTAACAATGGAAATAAGAATGTACAAATTAATGAGAAAACAACTAGATAGAAATAATTCAAATGTTGGCATCAACTGAATGTGACAGATGATTATTTTCTAAAACTAAATCACTACTGGTTAGACTCGTTTGAATACTAATTATTGAATGTAGTTCATTAAGGGTATAAGCCCCTTGGTGCTGTGTTTTGCCATGGTCCAACTATTTCCTCTATCCAAATAATTGTTTAACCTTTTCCTTATTTGGGGCATAATGGGCATTTGGTCTTCTCTCTATGCAAACTCTATTTGTTACTCCTTATTAGAACAATTAAAGGGGACAGTTGAGTTCTAATATATTGAAAATCAAATATAACGACAGGTCAGTAAGATTTACAGGTAATGAGCTCAAGTAATTAACAAAATCTCTTTAAAATTGTACAGTTTTCAGCTACAAGTTTGGTGTGGAGTCTGTGTATGCTGCTTCATTTTGATAGAAAAGAGTTTGCTGGAGTACGGATATTTAGCTCACACCTGGGGTTCTAGTGAGTTGCTTTTTGTATTTAAAAAGTTTTGTTTTCATCTAAGGATTATGTACTGAAATGATTTTTCACTCTGGCTGAATTTCAAGCAAACCAGGTACTCTGTGTTGCTTATTGGAGTGAGAAAAGTGGCATCCATGAATTCATATCGCTCAATTTTTTCAACTAACTCTAAAATTGAGCCTGAGAAGGAAAATGAACATTTGTTACATCTTTCAACATTTCCTTTTAGATTGGAGATGGCCTAATGTTAACACACTTATCTCAAGTGCATCATTATTATTCGAACATTACAGACATTGTTCTATATGGAAATAAATACAACAGCAGAATTTATCTTTCTGTTTAGTTTCACATACAGAAGGTATGCAGGAATATTGTGGTTGCACAAGTATCTTGACTGTCATGTGTCACAGTGTTATGAACTGAATCATGTCCTCCCAAAATATTTATGTTAAAGCATTTACCCACCCCCAATGTATTTGGAGACAGGATTTTCATAGAGATAATTAGAAATAAATGAAGTCATAAAAGTAGAGTTTTAATTAGGTAGAACTGGTGTCTTTCTAAGAAGAGGAAGATATTCCAGAGATGACAATGTGAGCAAACACAAGAGAAAGGCTACAAGAGAGCAGATTGAGAAAGCCACCATTTAGGAGGCAGAGACAGCCCTCAGCAGAAACCAAATTTGCTAGGACCTTGATCATGTGCAAGCCTCTAACACCATAAGAACATAAATGTCTACTGTGTGAGCCACCCAGTGTGTTGTTTTAGTTTTGTCAGCCCAAAGCTGACTAATATGCATAACAAAGTTTGATTGGTTAGTGTTATCCCAGATAATTACCTCACTCTACACTGAACTGTCTAGCTTTAGTTATAACTACACTACCAATGTCTGGTGGAAATTATTTCATCTGTGACTTTGCTGAGATATGGTGAAACATTCTACTGAGTTCTGGAAATAATTTTGAGTTGAATCCAGTCCATAAACGACAAAGCTGGCATCAAAAAACCTCCCCTCATCATTGGGTCCTCATTAGTCTTCTTCCTGACAGCTGAATTAGGTAAACCAGGACTAAGTATTAAATCAGGGTGGAATAAACTGCTCTCGTCCTTAGAGTTTATCTTTCTTACCAATGCTTGAGACATTTTCTCTCGGAAGTCAATGGAAATTTGTACTCCTGGTTTTCTGACCAATTAGAGCATTGTATTTTTCCATCATCTTGACATATTCTGCCATGGAACAAAGGTAGAAATAAAAGAGCAATTTACAATTTCTGTAAACAGTGATGCATAATTTTAGTGTATCTAGAAAATTACTATAAGACATTTTTCACATTAGAAATGATGGGCACACTGTTCATTCCTTATGTCTCTGAAATGAGTATTTTAAAATGTGCCAGAATGACTTTAATTTATTGTAAAGGACCAAAGAAACTATTCGGGAAATCCATAAATCACTGAAAATTCAAATCAGTTAATCATCAGGTGAGTCTCTTCTTTTTATTCAGCTTAGTTAGCACTTCTATTATTTTCTTTGAATTAACAAAGTGCTTATCGGCCTTATTAATTAACCCTTGTAATGTGCCCATGAAGTGGATGGATGGCAAGCATTAGTGAGACATACATTAGTGTAGTCCTTTGAGGGATACCATCAATGAAGCACACAGGTTAAATGATTGCTACACATTTGCCCATCAAGCCTGAAGGTAAAAAAAAGGCTCAGTCTCAATTTCCTATGTTCTAAACCTTGGCAACAGCAAGGGTAAAACTAAAGATAAGATCATCCACAAGGATCTAATGTGTATTCCCCTTTAAAAATAAAAGCTCCCAAATGCATTTTCTTAGGGTACAGAGAATCCATCCATTGAGCAAGTATATTAGATATGTATTTCTTTGTCACTTCCCCATTTAAGATGGGATCATCTTAAATGGCTATGACATAAATTGTTTCGGAAAAGATCGATTAGTTTAAAAGCTTTTTCCTTTTAACAGATCAGATAGTCATTATATTTCACCCTTTTGCATGAGATTTTCATTGAGCCATTTTCGTCATTTATTCATTTGAAAAATTTTTCCCAAACAGGAGGGTCTACCAGTTTATTTACCAGTTCTGGCGCTAATTGCTATGTTTGGACTTCTGGGAATTGGAGACAGCTGCCTGACTCTGAAATCCACATCTTCAGAAGCAATTATTCTTTTTCTTCTTTATTTTTTTTTCCTTCAGTTCTCTTCATGGTTAGAGTTTCTGCCTCATTTATAATCTCTTATCTCATTGGAGAACATCATCAGATGGATGTTTATTTGACACTGAAGAAGGATATGTTTTGACCCTGAGGGTAAAGAGAAAGAGACTGCAGTCCGTTTGATGGGAAAGCATGCTACACGATATATTTTTGGATGACTCGATCTGAGTCAATCTTTTAATTCCACTTCCCGGCCCTGTATTATGTTCTTTTGTGTGTGTGTGTGTGTGTGTGTGTGTGTGTGTATACATTCATATCCCCAAGTGACAACTTCAGTTGGAAATGAATACAGAGACAAAATACATTCAGGGTGAAATCATATTATTTCATTGTCCTCTTATAATTTAAACGAAAAACTGGTGAGGCATAAAGTTAAAACTGTTTTAAGAAAATTAAAATTTATAGATATGAATTATTCAACTTTCTTGACTCCAAACAAGAGAAAACTAAAATAAAATACCATAAAGTGATGATCACTATTTATAGTAAATATTTTTTATGTTTTAAAGTATTCCTACATTCAACATTTAATTTGATCCTTACATTGTCTGAGATGCTGGTATTATATATTATCATTTCTATTTCTCTGGTAAAGAAAATCAAGCTCAAGGAATCTGAGGTTTATTGAAGTCATGTGCCTGATACAAGTTTTAGAATTAGCACAGGCACATTTTGACACCAAGGTTAGAGAATTCTCCTCTCACTATTTTATACTGTGGTTCCAATATTCAAGCATACTCACAGATACACTTTGGAGGATGTGTAATATCTCTTTCACACCTAAGATAATTAATATGAAAGTCATGACTGATATAATACCAATAAAATCTCGATAAGTATTTCTCATATTAATCCACAAGGAGAGAAGAAAATAGCTATCATTTTTGAAAAGTTGTTAATGATTTTTGCCCTCTTGTCTGCAATTACACATGTGGGTGGTTTCCAAATAAAAACTGATCCATAAATGCTGCATATGATTATTGCATAAGAGTAAAATTTGCTTTAAGAAGCTCCAAAGAATTGGTACTTAAGTGTAAATTCAGTACCTGCCCTCATGTTCAGTAATCTTGTTATGCAATTATAAAAAATTGGTACTATATTTGTATCCCTAATTTGCCATTAATGAGAGTTAGTGTGCTTCTGAAAGGACCCATCTCACAATAGATTCTGCCCACTTTATGAAATTACAGTTTAGGGGATACAAATCTCCCATGGTCACCTGTTGCCTACTCAACCAAGTCAAGTCCTCTTTTCCTGGCATTCAAGACCATCAAGACTGGTCCAGTGTCTTTCTCCAGCTTCCTCCTAATTACTCTTCTAATCAAGTTTGTGTTATTGCTAAACCAGTCATCTGCCCTTTCTTCAGATTTTCTTTGTGTTCTTTTTCATGGGTACTTTAAATGTTTTACCTTTTTTTCTTATCTCTCCATGCCCTGTCAAATCATCACTGTCCACCTCAAACACAGTCCCTACACAATATTATCTTTTTTTTTGAACTCTAGCTTTAATGCATATGATTCTCATTTGAACTGCAAAATGTACTGCTGTTGTTGCATTATATCATACATTTTTAAGTGTCTCGCATGATTACACTTTTTTTCTTTTTTAAGGGAATCAACATAAGACAACATAATGTTTGCTAACAATCATTAAATGTTAGGGTCAGACACCAGCTAAGCACTTTAACTACATTTCCTTGTTTAGGCAGCAACGCAGAAGCTGCTACTATTGTTATTTCTATTTCACAACTGACTACACTGCAGCCTAGAGATATTAAGTTATTTGTTAGTGTTATAGTACTTTGGTAATTTGCAAAGCAAGAATTTAAAACCAGGCATTTCTTCCCATAGAACTCAATTTTATCTTACCACACAACTCTATCAAGAATTATAATTGATGATGGAAGTTATGAACTAAAATTATTTCTATCCTAAATGCAATGGCATGCTCTTAATTGAATCGTGGAACAGAAAAATAACAATGGTGGAAAACTTCTGAAATTCATATAAAGTCCAGAGGTCAGTTAAAAGTAACATAATCAACGTTGGGTTCTCAGTTTTGACATCTGTACTATTGTTATAAAGACGTTGGCATTTTGGAAAGCTGGATATACAAGAAGTCTCTTTAATATGTTTACAACTTTTCTGTAAATCTAAATTTATTCCAAAACTTAAAAGATGTCCTAAAAAATACATGAATAATTTGTTTCTGCTCATAATTACAGTCCAGTTATATTTTCTCAACCATTTATTTTTTTTTCTCTTCTGTAGCTTCAAGTAACTATGTTACCTCTTTAGTTGAATTTGTTACACTGCTTATATTTGAGTGTGTTGGTTCATGTGTCTCACAGAGAGACACACACAAAGAAAGAATATTTTTGCTGCTGTAATTTTGTCAACTTTATGTCAAGCACTGTCTTCTTATTTGATTTCTCTTTAAATTTTGCTAGTGTCCCTGATATAATGAGAATGTGAATAAAATTTATTGAATTAATTTGAGATTAGGGTGGACAATTTCAAGGTGCTTTTTGGAGATGTAATTGATATTCACATGTGCAGCCTTACTCTCCACTTTCTTTTTCGCCTAGTCTGTATGGCAAGATGTTTAGTAAGCTTCATAGCTGTAGTCTGTGATTAAATAATAGTTCATTCATGTGATCCCTAAACTGTGGCATACGATATGTTGTAAACTTTACCAGATTATGGTTTTAGATATTATAGAGAACACAAGCCATTATTATGCAATATCCACCACCCAAGAGATGTAGAAATGCAGGGGTTTTGTTTGTTACTCTGTGCAGTACTGAAAATAAAACCCACAGCTTTACACATGTTAGGGAAACACTCTACTGCTGAGCCACCCCTTACCTAGAAATACAGGTAGAGAATTCAGAAAAAGAAAAATGGGTGATTCTTCCTAAATATGAAACTGTAATCTAGTGCTTTTTTGGTTTTGTTTTGCTTCAGAAATCATTGACAATAGTCTAAAGTTTTTCAAAGGAAAATCTTTTCATTATTATTATTCTATTATTATTCATTATTATTATTCATTTTATTTTCTGAAAATAATAATGAATATCAACCCATGCCCTTATATTGGCTATCAAATTTCTTTTGAAAACCAAATAATATTACATAAGATATATAGACACAAGATTTGTGACTTCATAAATTTAAAAAAAATTAAAATGAGGACAAAAAAAATGTTTGACTTTAAAACTAAAATCCAGAGCCAAACTTCAGGCTCAGCTCTAACAGCAGTATGCCTCTCATGCATAACTCAGTAACAATGGATGAAGACAGTAGCAAGGATGCTGACAAACCCATCCCTCCTGTTATAAGTGCTTATATTCTCCTGAGCTTGAAGATAGTTTTTAAAATTAACACCCCA
This sequence comes from Callospermophilus lateralis, assembly GCF_048772815.1. Lineage (NCBI taxonomy): Eukaryota > Metazoa > Chordata > Mammalia > Rodentia > Sciuridae > Callospermophilus > Callospermophilus lateralis. The sequence continues at coordinate 3,658,732 of NW_027515346.1, read as the reverse complement.
GAGTTAGTATGCCTTGTCTCATTGGTAAGTGTAACAAATCAGTGCCAGTTGAATTAGGATTCTTTGCCCTTGACACCTCAAATGCACTGCTAAGCCCAGTGAGTTAATGGGATATTGTGATGGCATATTAGAGCATCCTGATTTCTGAACACTATCATACCTAAGACAAGAGTGACAGGACACTTTAAGTCATCAACCAGGAAAGATTTCTCCACTCATGCCTTGAAAATGGGAATAAATTGTGCAAATCTGTACAATTGCACTTGCCTTGCCATCTATCTTGTCAAAATGAAAATCGACATGGGAATCAAGTCAAATGTGCTTTAGCAGATTAGAGAGAAATAATGTATATTTTTTTCTCTTGAGTCACACAGAACAGCTATCACTTCCTGCTGTGCTAATTTGTCTTGGGCTAGGAGTTCTGAAGGTGAAACTCTGAAGGTTCTATGAATGAGAAGTCAGGACAACATGAGGAGAAATAAACAATAAAAGAACAATGTGTGGATAAAATAATTTATTGTAAAGCAAACTACCCATAGTTCATTCATGTGATCCCTAAACTATGGCAAGACAATATAGTGTTCTCTTGAATACTATCAGAAATAATTAAAAGAGAAACTGTAATATTATATATAGAATATTTTCTAGCAAAAATTGAAATTCATTCAGTTATTTCTGTGGCTTTCATTCTGTGAAAAGATGTATTTGATCTCCAGTCATCTTGTGGCTCCTGTGTGTGTGTGTGTGTGTGTGTGTGTGTGTGTGTGTGTGTGCGTGTATGTGTTGTGTGTTATGAGGAGATCACATAGAACAGGTTGGGGAGGGCTTTGACAAGAAAAGAAAAAGGTGATGGCTAGAACTTGAAGTATATGAAGAATGCATTTTAGATATTGTCAAAAGTCAAACGTGAGTCACTGTCTAAACCACTCATTCATCACCCCGCCTACATGTTTACTTTTTCCACCAACACTATTATTTTCCATTCCATAGACCCCCTACCACCATAATTTACTCCCTCCTGTACAGTTCCTTATACTCTTTCAAGGAAATAATATGCTTCCCTCATTTCTAGGGCCTGATGTGATTTTTTTTTTTAAAAAGACATTGGCATATTCAAAGCAAAGGGAAGATATTTTTAAATTCTGTTTTGCTTCCATGAGATCACTTTTTGAAATCCATCAACACGACCTACATAGGAGACCCAAGATATTATAATCTCCTTGCCTCTGCCCTTGGGATTTGCCAGCAAGTCAGGTTGTCTAGGAAAATCTCATTACGGCAAGACTCACTGTCCAAGCAAGTATTAGCAGAGAGAAAGCAGGGAGAAATGTAACCCAGGTGACTGTCAGTAAATTGACACAGATTAACTGTTCTTTGTCTAGATTCCTGGTGGAATACTGGAGAGCTACCGAAAGTCATTTGCAGACACAAAGTTGAAAATAGAACTGAACAATGATACATAGGCATCCGTGAATTGCAACAAGTGCCATACAATCCAACAATCAGGAGTAAAGTTAGTTTGGCCCCAAAATATCCCAAGGAACAGTTTTAGCTAAGCTTCAAAATGTTCCTATAGTGGACTATTTAATTGAAAAGGCCATTAAACCATTTGATTGCAATGGGGAAAATTCCGTAAAATTGTGGAGCCATATTCATAACCACCGGTTTATCTTTTCTCTTTGTATTCAATTGAGGACACTAATTGAATTCATCTACAAAGCCCTGGATTTTATTGTGTATGGAGTTGGTTTCATTCCAGGAATCAATTCCCATTCTAAAAGGATGCCTAAAGTGTCCAGGTTTCAGCCAGATGTTTCTGAGAGGATAGTGATTAAGATGGTTGCTAGCTCCATGGTGAATATTTGCCTTGCCATTCTCAAAGCCCACTTTCAAAAATCAAGACTAAATACTATCCTGAATTACATATTTCTGAATAAGATTTTAAATGATATTTTAGTTTAATATAAATTTTACATGTATCAAATAATTTAGAGAGGCATAAATTTGATTTGGATATTATACAATATTAAAACCAGAACAAATGATATTTATCTATGGATAGATGAGTGAATGCTCTTGGGATTATGACTAATTTAATTAAATTTTCTTGAAAGATTGAAATCACAAAGAATCACTTCGGAATATTTGTTGCAATTTACCACATTTCTATATCTTTACTTCAAAAGATACTGTAAGGTGTATATTTATGATACCAACCAGAATATCTGCATTTTTGAAAGACTAGGAATAAATGAAATAAGATTTTCCCCTATGAGAACCCATAGGAGTAACTCACACACATATCATCAGCAAAACCACAAACAGAATGTATAAATGGTTTAAAGTATTTTATTAGACTACGATTTGGCCAAAGTTTGCTTGCTGGAAAATTTTAATTCTCATGGTTGTATAAGTTTTGCAAAGAGCTCTGTTTTTTTTTAATGAAGACTGATAAAAATCCAGACATCAAAATATAAGAATCTACTTTTGACATGTATACTTTTATTGCACTTGCTACTTAAATTACAGTCTTTAAATACTGTTACATAAATCTATCCATGCAAGGCAGTCAACTCAAGTGGTGTGATTGTCCTTTGTAATCTCTTTTCATCAGGAAGTACTAAAGTAATTTCAGTGTCTATGATGCACACTGTTGTACACATGGTCTGGAAATCAAGTTGGTTTCAAGTAGGAGAAATTTACATATCATAACCATGCTTCAAGAAAAAAATATGACTTCATGTAAGAAAATTGAGGATCAGAAAAATCATCACCTTAGTTGAAATTTAGCCAATAAGGTAGGCTCAGGGAAAGGTTAGGGAGCCCTTGGATGAGCATCCATGCTGATGGTAGTGTCGGGTTGATTTTGCATGGCCACAGCAAAGAAGCTGCACATGCAACTGCCTTATGTTGGAATTTCAAGTAAAATTATATTTGAACAAAAGAAATTTAGATAATTTATTGGAGTATACATAGGGTGACCAACTGTCCCAGTTTGCCTGGAACTGAGGGAACTGCCAGGAAACAAGAGTTTCATTGCTAAAATGGGGAAAGTCTCAGAAAAACATGGATGAGTCAATCACACTGCTGGTCTACTTTCCAACAAAATATTTATTTTTTTGTATCCTGCAGATTGAACAGATGGGAAATAGTGTTCATTGAGGGCTCTGATTTATGTGGAACATGACCCTGTTCCACATCTTCAAATGAGTTAGTTTTTTAAGAAGCTGTATACCTCTTCTAGGTCTTGACTTCATGCAAAATAGAGGCAAAGATATGTGTTATATAATAACAATTCTGTGTAACTATCATTTATTCTTATTTAAAATATTTTTATTATAATTTAGGAACTTATTTTCTATTCATTTATACTTTGCACCTAGAATAGAAATACAGGTCATAATAAATGTGCTACCTAGACTGGCAATCATGAAATCCTGTTTTAGGTAATTATGTTATTTTGCATTGTTTCCAGTACTATAAAGCCTGTGGACTCCAGAAAGGCAAGTTAGCCAGAAGTGGGATTACAAGTCCAAAGAATAAAGAAATTCAGAAAAATTATATACAAAGATTTTATTTCACGTCGAATTGGAGCCTGCATTTCTAAAGCAGTGAGATTAAAACATACAAAGCACTAGAAGGGCACAGCTAATTTCTCTCACTGATTCATCATGAAAATTACAAAATACATTTATCATCAAGGAAAAGACATTTGTGTAAAAAATGGACAAAGGCTTTTTGCTGGGATGTTGTTAGATCATCCACCAAGTCAAAATGGTTGTACATTTTGTTAATATGTTACTGGAATAAAATAATGTTTCACATTTAGCACTGGATTATTTGGCCTGCTGCCAAAATTTGTAGCTCTGATTACAAGGTGCAAATTTAAGTAGTTCCTCACTGATTTATGTCTGATGCATTATAATTCACTGACTGACAGGGTAAGATACTATATTTGCTAAATGGACAGAAAAATATTTTTGTTCTTCTGTTGTAATACTTCAAAATTTGAGGCCAAGGTAAGAAAAATACATGCTATCATAAAATTCAACACATTATAAATGAGACCAAGGGCAATTATTTTTTTAATTCTTGTTCCAAGTAATTATAATTAAAGAAAAGTAAACTCCATTGTGTAAGTTAACCAGATTTATATTAAATACCATTTCTATATGTATAAAGTCAGTTCATGTTAAATAAATGCCTAATATGTATTCAAGAAGAAGTGTTGTGTACTACTATCAGAACCCAGCCAATGGTGCCTTTTAAGTAAGGGTAAATTCATTATTTGCATTAATGTTCAGGGGTTTTCATGTCCTACCAAAAATGTAAGTAGCTCACTCTGCTGTTCAACTTGAAAAACGTGATAAACATGATTTCTTTGAATGTTATATATATATATATATATATATATATATATATATATATATATATATACTTTTTAAGCTTTATTTTTCTACAGATAAAAATAGCATTACTTGCATGTATACATTTGAGTAAAATAGATGAGAATCTAGCACTTAAGTAAGAAATATGTGAAAAATTTGCATTAATATTCTGTATTTCATCCAATATCTCCTCTTAATTATACACCTATAGTGAATTAAATGGAACATTTTTAAGAGATGAAATTTTACATTACCAGTGATGTTTTTATTATTTCAGATACCTCCCTCATTAATTTACATCATTATGGAATTAAAATCTTTTCCTGTTTTAATAAAGCACTTGTGATTTATTGAGTTAACCATAGTAACTAACACCATGACCATGAGATATTTTCCTGCCTGTTAAGAGAATTAAACTATATGTTTTTTTGCATGCAATAGATTTTTTTGAGTATCCGGAATGTGGAGAAAAAAAAGATTAAGTAAAGGAAGAAACAAGATCCTCAAAAATATATAATGAACAAAATTCAATTCCATGTAAACTAACTTGGTACTAAGTCCAAAGAGTTCCAGGAGTTTGTAAGGAGTTGGGAATAACTAATTAGACAATCATCTTTCAGGAAGACCAGTGTAATAGAATTGGGACAATTGTCCACAGGACATTATGGAGTTGAATAGAATCTGCTTGTTTCACAAAGATTATTGAGATGAATATGGTGGCTAAGGCCTTCCTGTCTTCTGTTTGAAGTACAAAGGATTTCTTTCTCTGTGCCCCATGTGTTAGACATCTGAGGAACATAGAAAACGAATGTACCCACTGACTTGTAAACAAGTGGGTTAGAATGGCTTCTCCACTGGAATGTCAGTGGAGGGTAGTAATCTGACAGGGTTATAGAAACACAGTGGTTTCAAAAAGACCTCAGTGCACAGACATCATCTGTATAAAAGAGTATCTAGTATCTTACTAATAGAAGAAGGGTACCAGCAGTCCCAAGACAGACTCCTGAGTCAGAAGGAAGCAAAACAGGTATGAATACTTATGGATGGGTAGATGTTCCTAATAGAGGCAAACCATGCTGAAATGTATGATTGGTGAAAAAAAAAAGAAACTAAATTCTTCTGTTGATTATTTTCCATTTTGCTTTGAGTTAAAGTCTGCAACATGGTCAGGTAGATGCTGTAGGATCTACTTTTCACTCCTGGCTTAACTTCATCCCCTGTCCCTCCTCTCTACTGCAGTCATAGTAGCCATTTCTTCTAGGTATTTACTCAAAGATTGCTACATCCAAGGAAGACATCACTGACAACTTTGTCTAAAATAGGGAGACAACTCACTTCCCCATTCATCATGCTCTTTTATTTTTCTTCACAGCATTTTAACACCCCCTGGCCTATTTCATGGTGTTGTACTATTTCTTTCTGGAGGATTATAAACTCCACAAAATCAGAAAGAATTTTGTCCCTTTTATTTATTGCCATATGTTAAAGATACTAAAATACTGAGTGAAATAGTCTAATAATGAATAACATCCTTGTTCAACTTACTAATCTCCTCTTCACCTTAATAAAAAATTATTAATTTGAAAAATAGTTAAGACTCAGTGGCTAGGAACTCAGTATGGATGTGTTGATTTAAAACCAGTCTTGGGTAAGAAAAATTGCAGAGGGTAGATTAACTCAGTGATTAGACAATATATTCATTATTCTGCACTCAAGGTTTAGCACTTATTATTCCAACAATTGGCTTATAGCATTAAATTTCTCTTAGTAATTAGAAAATATTTTGTGAATTGGCCAAGTCTTAGCATCATAAAAAAAAGAAGAAGAAAGAAAGAAAGAAAGAAAAGAAACAGAATTTTGTTACTTGCTTTTTACAGCTTCTCTTTTTATAGAAAGATCAAAATAGCAAGAACACAGGGTGAGTTGATTACTCTCAGGCAATATTAAAACATACACTTAAAATTGCTGTATTCAGGTTCCAGTGTATCTCCAAAAAGAAGTAGAGAGAGAGAAATAGTATGTCATCTGTTTCTTATTACCCATGGGGAGACATAGAGTTCAGGTAAGGGATTCAAAATGGAGAAAGTATTCTATTCAAAATTGCATTTTACATGTCTAAGGCTTGGAAATTACTTAACAATCCCTTGGTAAATATATAAATTTTATCCAAGTCTTTTAGCTTATAACTTGTTTGTCAGAAAGTTAAAAAAAGTCCTGTATTATCAAAGGTCACTGTGGCTTAAAATGATTATAAGGACTGCAAAAAATATTTTAGTTTGAAAATATACTAACTTATTATTTGCTTCACAACGATATATTAGAAGAAATGACATGGAGGATGCTATCCTAGATCATGAAGGGAATATGAAAAATAAATATATATTGTTCCTCACAAACTTGTGAAGGGGACACTATCATATTCTCTTTGGATATCATTGCACAAGGAGAAAGAGATGGTACGACCTATCCCATGTCAGTCACGCCCAAATAGAATATAAAACAAAAATCAAAAACTAATGTTTTAGCTTATAGTATCACATAATGATTAAAGTGTTAGTTTATTGGTAATCTCTACATAACCTTTTTGAGTGTAAAAAAGATTCTTAAAATACTGTTTTTATAAAATTTAAATATATTAAGCTGTTTAATTATACCTTTTAATCTTTAATTTCCCATCTGGTCAGCTCTAGGGAAAAAAAACAATGCAGTCAGCAGCAGTTACTCTCACTACCTTTGCTATGCACTGACTCCTTATATGTCCAAAGTTGAATATTTGCCTAATCTAATCCTAAAACATCTTTAGTGCTATGTGCTCATAACTATATGGACACTATAAAGAATGTTCTAGCTAATTATATTTTTATGGTGTATGTGTGTGAATTAAAAAAAAACAACAAAATATCTTTTACATTGCACGTGAAAGATACCTTTGCAAAAATTAAATGACTCATTTTTTCCTAGATATGTTGTATGAAAAATGTTGTGACCCAAATCCTATTAGATAATGTTGTCATCAATGAGAAGGACTGATGAGTGGAGAGAGAAGATGAGTATCCTTGTTACTTCAGAGTACACTATGAATCATACTCAGTGAATGAACTGTGCCCAACTCTACAGAAAACTATTAGGCTAAACCATATAGAATTTTCATTTTTGTAGGTTAAAAGTGTGTATTATCAGTTTCACATGTTATGTTAAAATTTATTTATTTATTTGTGCTTCTAAAGAAGATGCCCATCCTTTACCAAAAAACTTAAAAATATCAAGGGCAATTAAAGTCACCAAAGGCCTATAATAAAAACTAATAAGACAATTGCTTTTGATTAAGATTTTTTTCAAGGGAAAACATTATTCAGAATTTTGAACTACTATACAATTTTGTATCTGTCATTTCTCTTGGCAATAGTACACATTGGAGTAAATGATGAAAATTGTGTTTTAAAGAGTAGATTATTTCTCTATATCATAACATAATGCCTCAAGGAACAAGATCTAATATTCCAAGCCAAGAGTTCATATTTTCAAAAAAATTCTTTGTTCTAATGATTCATTGAAAAAATGATTACAAGTTTAAGAAATTCATTTAAATTTAATTTGTCCACATTACCTCTTGGTTGGATCATAATTATCTCTAAGTAATTATATAAATAATTACTTCAAATGCTGCATTTTGCTATACATCATGAAATAACTAAATTAAGAATTTAAATTATGCTGCTTTAGTATTTATAGTTAATTATATTTTCACTTCATGAACAGCTTTTAATTGGGAATTTGAGTTTAAATTTAATAATAAAAAGCTGAGCTGATTGAAGTTATTGTTGAAAGATCTATTCAATTTAACCATTAATTGAATGAGGTAATATATTTAAAGATAATATGCTTTTTAAACAGTGTCTCTTAGCAGACCTACTAAGTCTAATGTGACCTATCTATATTCTTTAGCTTATTGTAAATATTCGTCAGTTTTTTACTTGATGTGTACAATGTTAGTAGAATATTTTAAGAAATTTGTTTCCTGGAGCTACACAGTACAGATTACAGTGATAAATGATAAATATTATAATTCCACTTAAGATTATAATTCTCCCAAATGAATAGGAAGAGTGGGTTATGAATTAAATATTTCAGGTGTCTTATAGTGTAGGAAGTATTTGGTAGTATTTTAGAAGATACCAAGTGTTGGGCACATTGGAAAAGAAAAATTTGAAGAAAACCTGTATGCTTTATCATTTAACCATTATCTACAAATCAGAAATACTGAGGAACATTATAATTGCAACCAGGAAATATATGATAGATAATATATTCTTTTGAAATAGGCTTTTCAAAAATTAAACTACATTTTGGTTAGAATGTAAAGTATGTTGGAATACACTTAGGTAAGTAAAATAGGACAAGATCCCCTATTTTTTTCATGGAATCTGATTATTATTTGGATATGGGTTGGTGGCTGAGTGTTCACAGAATCAATGAAACCGGTAAAGAATCTCCATTTTGCTGATAATTAGCATCAGGGCTTTAGAAAAATCTTTGAATTGCAATATCTCCATCTTATCAAAATTGCATGCAATCTTCTCCATTAAGCATCGATTTCCTTTATTCTCCCAGCTGAACAGTCTCCTTTGAAACCATATGACACATGTTCCTGTGCCTCTTGATGCGTTTGTCACTTTCCAACTTTTGTTCTATTTAGTTACGTATGTGGCCATGTACAGATGGCTCTGCTGGAAAACAAACTTTCTGGGATGAAAGTCTATTCCCTCACACTTGTATGCATTTAAAATAACTAGTACACTAGGCCGTGGGTTCAATCCCTAGCACCACACACACACACACACACAAAAAAAGATTTCTTTGAGTGCAATCAATGACTACCTGCCTTGAAAGCAAGTTAAAATGCAGATTCCATAAATGCTAGCCCTATGTTAGCCAGTGCAATAGATACCAACCACATACATCTATTGAACTCTTGAAATGTGCTTAGACTTAAATGTTCTGTAGTTGTAAAACATAGATTCCAAGGATATAATACAAAAATTATGAAATTTTTATTAATATTTAAATATTAATTATATGTTTAAATAATAATAATTGGATATATTATGCTAAATAAATATAGTTTAAAATGAATTTCACCTTTCTTTTTACCTTCCTAATGTAGTTTCAGAAATTATTCAATTATTTAGCTGAGTCCCTTTATATTACTTTTAGAGGCAGGCTAGAGATTTTAATAAAGTAGAATTCTTTTCTTTAAGAGAGAGTGAGAGAGGGAGGGAGAGAGAGAGAGAGAGAGAGAGAGAGAGAGAGAGAGAGAGAGAATTTTTAATATTTATTTATTTTTTTAGTCATCAGCGGATGCAACATCTTCGTTTTGCATGTGGTGCTGAGGATGGAACCCGGGCTGCATGCATGCCAGGCGAGTGCGCTACCGCTTGAGCCACATCCCCAGCCCAATAAAGTAGAATTCTTACACTATAGCTATCCCTATTTATGAAAAGATCTTCAGGTGATTACAATGTGTACAAACTTTTAAAAATCACCAGGTTGGCATATGAGTTATACATAGTGCATAGTTAGCAAGTGACTTTGGTGTTGGTATGATAGCCCATCATCTCATTATTAGGAAGTAAATGATCAACAAAAGTCTTTGCACTGGGTAATTCTGGGGAGACATACTGGTAAGGCAGAAAGGAAAGGTTGCCACCATTCTGAATACTGTTTGTACAAATAACAAAGCTTATTTGAGGTCATTAGAAACAATTAGCACCTTGTCTGCTATAGTAAACAAGAACTCTGCTTTCAGTTAATGATGTTTTCTGCCAGCTTCCAAAAAGAAACTAATACCCTGGGGGGGGGGCAAAGACAACTTTTCCTGAGGGCTTGGCTGTTTAATGGTGGTGAGTAAGCCGGATTAATTTACTTATTGATCCAATGTTGGTGTAAATTGAATGTGAATGGATTGTTGAACAATGAATAAGAATAAAGGAGATATTAAAAATTTGATTCAAAAAATAAAAAGTACAGTAGTTTTCTTGTATAAGAGATGTAATAAAATAGAAATAGTTTAAGAAAAATAGATTTAGAATTAGTCTAATGAAAAACAGCATTTTACATTATTCTGATTACATAAAGTTACAGCTGCAATTCATTCTGACTTTCAGATGTAATAGAAAGGACAATATTATGAAGCAGAATGTAGGTAATGATACTTTCAGGGAAGAAAACACATCTATTTTAAAGCTTTTAATTTTAGTCTGATTTTACCCTACAGTCAAAAAAAAAAGCCAAATTTATGTTCTTGAAAAGCAGCTTGATTAAAAATCATCAAAGGACAGTTACATTCTTCGTGAGATGCTGGCTGAAGCATAGTGTATTTTTAAAAATATGAATAATATGTATTCATATCAGTTGATTAGCGGAGCCCATTCTTTTCCCTTTCAACAATCCCTTTAAGAGAAACAAACTACTTTGCCATCTTTGCAAATAAGACTTGGTATTGGGTTGCAAAGAACCTTTTAGTCTTTTAGATTCTCCACAAGCTTACTGGGAATGACTTAATAGCCTTCTGAGAGAACTGAGGTTGCATTTTGTGCCACTGCAAATTTAAATCCAGGTCACAGAGATGTTAAATAGCAAATGACACATTAGTGTGCCACCCTGCTGCCTCCTCTAATGCACTAGGACTGCCTTCTGAACAAAGTCAGCATGCCAATGCTGGGCTGTGTGCAGTGGCTTTGTTTATCAGGGTGATGCTAAAAGAAGAAATTCTGCCCACAATTAAGAAGCTACTTAGCTCAATTGCTAATTCACCCCTGAAGTGTCAAAAAAATGACTTGTCTCTCAGAAGGCGCTATAATCCTCACCCTCATGAGAGAAAATTTTTCAAGCTGTTCAGTGACTCAGAGTTGAGATTAAAATACTCTTAGAGAATCTAGCTCCCCATGCTAGATGGCAGAGATCACGGGATATCGTCGTCGGGCTACTGTAAGTAATCATTTTACAATATGTTTAGCCCCAAGAAAAACTTGTTAAAGTGAAAGCTGTCATCATGCTACATTGTGGTTGGATAAGAAAGATGCACTGTGCTGGGAAAACCCTAATAGTTTCTCTCTTCCATCATACCACAATTTCATATGTACTTTCTTCCAAGGATTCTCACTATTGTAGCCTCTTCCTGTGAATCAACATCATATTGTCTATTAATTCCAAGAATAGAAAAAGATAAAACTGAGAGACAGATAATTTCAGAAGAGCAAGACCGGATGCTTTCATTCTTGAGGAACTTGGAGATCCAAAGCCCTGGATTTACAGAGAAAGATTATGGCATATTCCAGTTAAGGGAGAGGGAAACATAGTACTTGCCTGAAAACAGGTTTTTAATTGTTAATACTTCTCAGCCATTACTGAGTTATCTTGATGAGGCAAATATTTGAATCCTAATACAGCTGTGTCTAATATAGCTGGATATGAGAAAAAGAGGGTGATCATTACACACACACACACACACACACACACACACACACACACACACAGGAACTGTCCTATTTACTGATCTATTACTTCAAGTTTTAGGGCTTCATTTATAAAATTTTACAGGTCATTCTAATATTCAGCTAATTGACAAAAGTCTTGTCCTATGCCATATATTGTTGTTTATCTACAAATATAAGAATTGTTTTATCATTCAAACCAAGTGTAGATTTCTTGGCTTTGTAAGATCAAAGTTACTTTGCAAGATACAGTAAATAAACAAAAATATATATGAACACACATATATGCATATATATATCAAGAAAAATGTTCACTTATTTATATAAAAAATGATCTCTCCTTTTATGTATACTAAGGCATGTTTATTTACACTTTCTTTACATTTTTATTCCCAAAGGGCATCTTCTAAACTTCACCCAGAGTGATCATACTCGCCCCAGTAAACATAGGTGAGAATAAATATTTTCTCCATCAACATTTTTTTTTCTGTTTTCACTTTGTCTTTGAGGTATTTGAGGATACCGAAAAAATATCTACATTTTGGTAAATCACTCTATTCTAATAAGAATTTTATAAAGAGATTCTCTGCAAAGTTTTGGGCAGGCTTAAGAAAAATCAAAAAGGGGACTTTAGCATCCCAGGGCTAATGTCAGCAGGAGTCACTGCCAGTTCTAGGATAAAAGATACAGAGAGAAAGAGAGTTGTTACAGATGTTACTGGAACCAGAATAAAGTGTGCTAGCTATAAAGAAGTCTGACCAACAGGAGCCATTGTCCTCAATTAGAGAAAATAGCCACAGGAACTAACCCAGGCGGAAGAGAACGTAGGGAACAAATATTCATACCAAGCTCATGCTTTCCTTTCCTTGGGTCACCTGTGAGTGCTTTCCAGTATCCTAAACACCCATAAGTCATGTTACCATTTATTGCCTCAAACGTGTAACATTATTATGAGGTTGCTAACAAAATGTGTAATTAGCAAAAATGTAAAGAAATTTAAAAAAATAATGCACAGTAAATTTATAGGTGGGGTACCTCTGGAGGAAGAAGGAACACAGTTTTTGATACATAACTGGACTAAAAACAACAACAACAGCAACAACAACAACAAAAACTTTTGTATGAAATTCAAATTCAATTTGGCAGCCTGTATTTCATGTAACAATCCCAGTTTAGAAGGGGTATGAAATGGCCTCAGAAACTGTGGTAGTACAAATACTTCCTCTCAGTCTGTAGTTTGTCTTTCTTAATGTTCTCTGCTCTTATAGTATTTCTCAATGGGTAGAAGTTAATTTTCTTTAGCTAGGCATTGAGAACACAGGTATTCATTTTATTATTCTGTATAGCTTTCTATATATATGGAACATCTCTTAAGTAATAGTAAAAATATCTGTGCAACAGAGTAGGAACTGAAATGTTATAAAAAAAGACTTCTGGAAGAAGTGCTTTTTGGAAGTTAGAAGACAGCTCATACTCAGCTCAGGACTCAGAGGCTTAAAAGTTTGGACTATGAATAAAATATCTAAAGAAGAACAGCATATTCTAGGAAAAGGATCAATATGAAGAAAGGCAGAAAGACCCGCATACACAGCATATGTTTAAAAAAGAATGAAAATAAGAATGCAAATAATAAAGGTAATGCAAAGCACAACAGTTGTTTTAAATAGCCAACTTGAGTGCTGTATGCCAGAAAATATGTTGATGTTTTGTTTTTTAATTTAATACACTAATCTTTTGCAATATGTATCATAATTTTCTCACTTTAAAAATGAGCTTTAGTTATGTGGGGTAACTTATGCATGTCCACAAAACTAGTAAGTGGCAGAGGCAAAGTTTGACCCAGATTACATGAGTTTACAACACACTACTATCTGCACTCTTACCTATAATAAATACTGAAGCTAATGTTAACATATACAGTACATCTACCCTTTGCTAGAAAGTGTTTTTAATTGCTCTATGTGTTCCCGTAATTGATCCTTGAAACAACTTTATGTTAGGTAATGCCCAACTTTATGAGGGGCAGCAAAGTAACTTGCCTGAGAATCACTGGCTACAAGATAGAAGAGAAGTATTTTAAACATGCTCTGTAGGACTACAAAACAAATCAACTATTTAATAGATAATGCCAAAGTAAAGTGAAGAGAAATATAGAAAATACGCCTGAATATTAACTCTGGGATTTAGATCAGGAAGTTAAAGTTAGAATTTCTTCTCTCAGCAATTGCTTGTTGCAAAGGGTATAAAAGTAATCATTGATGATATCTGGGGAAATGAAATGATGGGATCTATGTGTCAAGATTAATATTAAGATAATATGAGCTTTTGTTGACAGGTTATTACCAAATATTTGGGTAATATATTGTAGAGATTTACTATACCATTGTTGTCCTATGCCAACACTTACCTGAGTATTTCACATATAACAAGAACTTAATAAATACATAGGACAAGTAATCGATATTTGCATTGCATAAATACATAGATTAATGCCATAGCATATCCAAGTTAAAAAGTCATACAACACATTATCATGGGGTCTGGAATATGTTATAATATAGGAACTCAAAGGAAGTACAGAAGTCTTCTGCCACAGCCTTGTGTTGTTAACATCCTGTCTACAGTTCTCAGATGAGGTAACTCCTAGGGTTCCTTGTGATATTGCCATATGAGATGTTGAAAGGTATATGGGTTTCCTGAGTGCCCACAAGTTCCCTTCAAGAAAATATAATTTAGACATAGAATGTTGGGCTGTGATTATCAAGAGAAGCAGCATTTGTTATTTAATTCAACCCCACTTCAGAAAATAGTAGAGGTTTTCTGCTTTTCCCCAAACTGAACTGCCTGTCTTTAGTTGAACTTTAAATATTCTTGAACCTGTAAGTAATTGACATTCATTTTAGTCCATCGAGTTGGTTTTTAATCCACTCAATAAAAAAGTAATTATGTAAGAAGGGACGGAGAATGAACAATCATTTGCAGGTTTGTTTTAATGTGGAATTCTGGTGAAGTATGTGCTTTAGAATGATTAATGTGTTGTTTCTTCCTACAATACTACAAAATCTAACTCTTATTTAAGTGTTTTTCACACAATAAAAGGCTTATTTATGACAAACCATATAATAATTTGTGTACAGACCCACATTCCCAGTCACTAGCAATAGAGGCTTAAAAACAAAAATGATACCCAATAAAGGTCTCTTCTGAATTCCCCCAGTACACTCGAACATTGGACTTCTTTCCATGAAATTGTCACCCTGCAAGGCAATAAGTTTATATCATTTAAGTATTTCCAAATGAACAGGATCATTAAAATATAGGGGTAAAAACAAACAAAAAAAGCTTCTTGGCTCAAGTATATAAAGACAGGCTGTTCTTTGAGTTTTTGTTTATAGAATGAATACTTTCTTTTGCACTTGACACTACCATTTATAATGAAGTTATTTATTTCCTAGCAGAAAGGCAAACAAAAACCCAAATGAAGATAATTTGAAAAAAAAAATGTGTCTTAGCTGTATGTCAACATATAGATAGATAAGCACTGAGTTTGTAACTTTGATTACTCCTTTGATCGAGAGTTGCCTTAACTTTCTTGATAGTAGAAAAAAAATTGTTGAATGATCCAGTTGTCTGTGGGTAATGTAAAATGATGTTTATTCATTTGACTTTTCTTTTTACGTAGCATTGCAATGGTAGCTGTTCCTGTTCTTCTATAATAATTTGCAATCTGGGGTTTAAGTCTTCATTTTGCTCAATTTTTATATACTGAATTGATACATAATCAATTATATCATTTCAAATTTTAAAACTTTTATTAATATTTTTGTGGAAATAATATTATAGGCAAAATTTATTTTGATATTCAAATTAGTGAGTTAAATAATATAAAGATCTGGTCACAGTGACATACGCCTGTGACGCCAGTGGCTCAGGAGGCTGAAGCAGGAAGACAGTGCATTCAAAGTCAGCCTCAGCAACTGAGCAAGACTCTAAGCAACTAAGTGAGACCCTATCTCTAAATTATATATATATATAAATAAAGGGTTGGGAATGTGGCTCAGTGACTAAGTGCTCCTGGGTTCAATCCATGGTATTAAAAAAAAGAGAGAGAAGGAGGATGAAATAATCACAAAAAGGAGAATAATAAAGAAAAAAATAAGAACACACTGTCATTTATGCAGGGATAATCACTATGAGATAACAACAAGCATGTTAACTCTCTGTATCAACAGTATTTACACTTTAGACATCACTGTTCCATAATAAGTTCTGGAATTCAAATACTTGGCTTCTTTAACGCCTCTACCATTTAACCTTAACTCAATCTCCAATGGTTCAATTACACAAATTTTATGGATTTGGGAAAGAACACCAATATGATTCTTTTCTTGTAAGAGATTTGGGCATTTAATTCATTTGCACAAAACCCAAATCCAAGTATAAATTGCCTATCATTAATTCTTATTTTGATTCTTCTATTTTAATTTTTGGTTTTTGCTTCTCTTAAAATACACTGGCTTTCTCAATGGTAATTAGCATAGTACTTTCAAATCCAAAGAGAGGGGGCGGAAAAGCAATGGAAATAGAATTGAGTACTACAGGGTTACTCAAAACTGAGCTGCAAGAAGGACGAAGTTTTGAAAGAAAACATTTTTAAAATATTTGTTTTATTATTTTAACTTCCACCAAATGTTATAATTTTCATCAGTGACACTCAGCATTGCATATGTGAGCTTGCACACTGACATTTCCATAAAAATACCCCAAAGATGTCTTCATTTCCAAAGGCTATTTAATTTATATAATTGAAGATATGTTTAACATTTTTCTTCATTTGAAAATAAATAACCCTACCTTCCTTAAATATTACTCTCTGAATTTCACAGAACATAATCAGTTTACTGGATTCCATTATAATATGTTGGGTTACTCGACAACCATCTATTTTTTTTTTAATTCCAAGTAAATGATTGAAAAACTCTAACATCAGTCCATCCCTACTAAAAAAAATTCCGAAAATAAAATATATTTTTGATATATTTCGTGGGATTGGGATTAAATTTTGAAATATTTTCAGAAGTTCAATTAAGAAAATAAGGTTAAGTATGTAGCATAAAAAAAACCACCAGGAAAACATAGTGTTTCTAAGGAATTTTGAGCAAATATTGTAAAATATTTTATTTACATATATGGATAAACTTAAAAATTATAAGGTGTATCCATTAACCAAATCTAAAACTGAAACCAATTCCCAGATTCAACTATATGAGGATACATTTTTAACCAAATAGTTTCTTGACAGTCTATTAATCCTTTCCTTATACTCAAGTGCTTTCATTTTGTTTATAAACCTTAAATTTACTGAGCAACAAATTATTGTATACAGTGTATAATTCATAGGAAGAAGAATTTATCTTTTCTTTAAAGGGAGTTAAAAATAAACCTCTCAGATTTACTACTAAATTGAAGTTAAAGACATATCTTCATTAGGACATAGGAGAGAACAGAGGAAAGAAAGACATGTCAAATATGGAAAGGTCCATTCCTCTGTTTTAACTCTGAGCATAAACTCCAGCAGAATGGACTTTGCAGTGGCATGGCATATAAGTGAGAGCTTTCTTTGATCAACTCTATTTCTAGTAGTAAGTTTTTTTTTGTTTTTGTTTTTTGGGTCAGGTGGAGGAGCAGATTTTTGTTGTTGCTATTTGCAGCTGACACTATGAATCAATTTAAAACTAATGTTTGTACAAATCATTTCACAATGAATCCTGGTAAATTTCTGAATATCAAAATGGATGTCGATTTAAAACCAGCATGATTCAGAGGTAGGAGGATAGACAAGGAGAACAAGAAAGGCTGTTACTTTCATATTATCAAACCATCTGTGATTTTAACCAGTATTACTGTGGGTACTAGGCTTCTGATTTATGAAAGTGTCTTTGTAGGTTTTGCCTGCAATATACAATAAATAATTTAGCAGAGGGGCTTTTTTTAGTTTTTTATTATATTGGACATGATGAAATGTATGTGTTTTAATGTGTGTGTAGTTTACACTTTAATTTCTCCAATTATTAATATCAAAGATTGAAATAGATCTTCTATTTTTCTGTTAATATAAAATCTCTGTGTTAATTCTTATCTTTCTTATGATGTTCCAATATTAGTAAAGTTTTTGACCCCACTGTTTAGTTAAATTATTTTTATATTATATATATAATTTTTAGAAATGGTTTGCTTAGTAAATTTCAAATCGTAACCACACTTATAACTAGTACTTTATACTTACTATTATGATGAATTGGCTTCAATTTTCATCACCAGATCATCTTTCATATTTTTACCATTTTTTTTGCTCTTTAATGAGTATATTAACTGGATGCATATTTCTTCATACTGTTTCATAAGAAGTGTGAAGGATCTGCATGCTTTGCAAGCTCTTGAAAACAGAAGGTTATTTTACAGATAAGGAAATAAAGTTTTGGGGTCAAAACTCTTTATAGTATAATGATAGCTAACATATATGTAGCATGAATTATTCTCGTCATTTCTACTTGTTTTCTGCATACCATATCAACCATTCTACCAGGTGGAAGACATTTACTCTGCCTATTTTTATAGGTGAGATCATTGAATCTTGGTGCAGCCAAGTCTCTTGACAGGGAATCACACATAAGTAAATGAAAGAGTTGAGTCTCCCAATCACCAGTACTTTGTACCCTTCAAAATTGCAGCTCAGTAGATGTGAATTTTAACTGTGCATGTACCTCTGAGGTCATCTTCTTAATATTTATTTTCTAGTTGACCTTTTATTTCTCTGCCTAGATGATTTCGAATTTTATAAATACAATTAATTCAAATGTTTATGAGAAAAATTTTCCCAGACTGCCTCTATGTATTACTATAATTTCATTCACTTTTTTTTCTTTGAATGGGAAGGGACTCTAATCATCATAAAGAACTAAGTGTGTGTGTGTGTGTGTATGTAATATATATTTTTGAGTTCACAGTGTCATGAACACAATCATTTGCTAGTGATTTCACTTTGGCCTGTCAATGTGATTTCTTTTTCCTTAGGCAATAATATTATATGTACCCTGAAAATAGATTATTATCCTTTATCTTTAAATACACACACACACACACACACACACACACACACACACACACACACACACACACTGTTTCCACATTGACTGTCTCATCCATTTCCCACTAATCCTTTGATCTTTGTCCAGGCTCTAAATATCCTTCCAATGTCATTGACACTGCAATCCTCTACAAATCCAGAACAAAATTCTTACCTTTTAATTTTAGTTTTATAGGTGACTTATCAGCACAAGAAACATTGTCTTTCTCACTTTTAAATGTCTTCCTATCATAAATAATGTTCTGTTCTTAAAACAAAGATACCACTGAGGTGGTATCTTTTGTTAATTTGCTTTAAAAAATCTAAATTTATATTAAGAAATAATATTGTGACATACAAATGTAAATAAATACATGATATGAATAAAATATCATTGTTCATTTTCTATCCAAATCATCTCTGCTTAATTGTTACTTTTGACAAATTATGTAGTACAATCAGCAAAACTATTGAATCTGCATCTACTCCTTGAATTCTAAATTGTCTACTATTTAAGGATCCTCTTAATCTGGTACACACCTTGTCTGTAAAACTTTACAGTACATCACATCCTCATAGTCAATATTTTTGGCAACAGAGATCGCTTCAGTATTTTTCCTCTGTTGCTGCTATTCCATAGATTTTCTTCAGGGTACAATTTCTCATCTAATCTTATTCAAATCTAATGTTCCATTCCAAGACTCAGCACCTTCAGAATAACATCAGGGGCATATTTTCTTTTGAATGTACTCCATCTTTAGTCACTTAGGTTTTCTTTAAATTATTGCAGGTGATTGATTATGCCAAAATAGTGAGGAAATACACAGAAGGATAAAGAAAATTGAGTCAGGAGTATGCAGAAAGGCTTCTGATCCCAGTGCAGGTTAGACTCCAGTGAAAGCAGAGGAAGTAAGGGGGATCCCATAGGAAAGGGATGCAATGTTATTGTAAGAAAGTTGGCCAGACCATTGTTAAGCATAAGCACCCATTTTATACTCAATCTTTGAGTAGGAGTTTTAAGGAAAGGGTCTTTCCCATGATCTTGAGTGCTGTGATAAATCCTGCCTGCTACAAATGATAACAATAATTACGTGAAAAGTCAGTGCATTATCCCTCAACAATGATTCAGTTGGCTGGGAGTGGGGAAAACTGATTAAGACAGTATTTGGGGGTTTTATTCCCTTCTAAAATATAGTTTATAGTTCCACTCTGGGCCAAGCCCTTTGATTTGCTATTAATAAGATTTATGTGTCAGAGTTGGGTGCAGTAGCATACACCCATATTCCCAGTGACTACAGAGGCTGAGGCAAAAAGATCTATAGTTTAAGCCAGTCTCAGCAGTTTAGCCAGCGTCTAAGCAAATTGGTGAGATCCTGTAGCAAAATAAATAAATAAATAAACATAACTGGGGATATGGTTCAGTGGTTAAGCCCTCAGGGGTTCAATTTCTCATAAAAAATATTTTTGAGTTTGATGAAGTTCATTAATTTCTGTTCAACTTAGGGATAAATGAAGCAGAGAATGGGGAGTAAAAGCCTAATAATTGAGTTAAGTAATGAGTAAAGTTAGCCAGAGGTCATTATTAAAGATAGTTAATATTTTAAACTCTGCCTTTTGTTTTTCTTCCAATGAATTTGTTATGTAGATAAATTTTCCATATAGATTATGAATGGAACTAAAAATCAGTTTTAATAAGATTTACAGAGTTTTAATTATCTGTAAATACCATTACATTCAGATGTACATTAATGGTACTGTTACTTATGAGAGGTAAAATTTGAGTGGGACTGTTTACAGGTAACTTTTCCATTTTAGTGCTTAATAGAGCATTCAGCATGTACAAAATGTTTGCAAGGGTATCTCCTGGGACCCCTAGGATTCTGTGTAACAAACTGCTACTTCAGTGCATTATCTACAAGGACTTTAATATCTTGCTCATTGAAATACAGTAGAGGCCGAGGATGATAGAAAATTAATAATATAGTAATGATAAATTTTAAGACATAAAATCATAAAATTTTGATAACCAAAAAAGAAAAAAATATATATGAAGGTAAAATGTAAAGGGATTATTACCCACTTGGAAATCTGATGTTTTTATCTAACTAGCTAACTGTGGAATTGAGGAAAACACAAATATGATTGTCACATGGAGTACCTGAAAAGCCATACCTAGATGTAAAGAACTTAAAATTGAGTATGTTATTTTGCATATCTTTGAGAAATGATACAAGCATCTTTCAAAGATTTAAACTTATTGATGACAAGTTACAGAAAAAAGTTAAAGCAAGTGGACTCTAAGGACACGACATAGTTTACACTTGTACATCTGTGTGTGCAAGTACATGTTTGTGTGTGTGTGTTACAGACAAGTGAAGCACATGGTAGATCTCTCTAGAATTTAAAAACAAAAATATTCCACTAATCCTCTGCCTATTTCTCAACTTCTTTTCAAATATCTACTTTATTATTTTCTCTCTTTGCAGTCCAGATTGTTCTGCCTTTTTATCTGGTCACATTGTGGGTGGATAATGGAAACTCCACAGCCTCAAAGTTTAAAAGTCTACTTTTAAAATGATTGCCTCCAAAACAAGTAAAGGTAATGAATGGGATTCAAATTTAATGTGATATTTATGCTTCTGAACTTTCTTAGCTACCTATTTTCATTACAAATCTATGAGACTTCCCACTTTTAAAATCTAATGCCTATGCAAAATTACCCTGAATCTGTGTTTATTACATGACATTAGTTTCTGCATCTAATTCTGAATACCTTCAGGGGAAAAATTGTTAAATTCAGATAAAACATAATGTATTCTTGATTAAGAAAGCAATTCTAAGATATCCCTCAGTAGAACTGCACTAAAACCCCTAAATTTTTAAACCTCATTGTCTATGTTTGAAAGGCATTCTGCCTATGTCCTGGATCCATAGATGTGGCATTCCTTGTACTAAATTCATGGTCATCCTTTTTGCTTACATTTTCTAGTCCAATAAAAGAGATGTCTGTTCATTGTAAAATATAAAGACTGGGTGCAGTGACACACACCTGTAATCCAACCTACTCAAGACTGAGGCAGGAGGATCAGAAGTTTGAATCCAGCCTAGACCCTGTGTCAAATTAAAAAAAAAAATGAAAACTTCTAGCGAAGTAGCTCTGGTAGAACACCCCTGGGTTCAATCCCTAGTACCACTGAATAAATGAATGAATAAATACACATATGTGTATGTACATACACATAGATACACACACACACACACACACACACACACACACACACACATAGACAAACACAAAGTATATATAAAGTCCCCTAAAAACTGCTTCTTCATAAATACAGTAACCAGGAGCACTTGTGTTGTAGCCTGCTGTACAAAGTACTTTCAAATAGTGTGGAGAATCTGACATGTTGTTCAGAATCAGTTGGAATTGGAATTGATCAAATTGTAGTTTCAGGTTTCTTTCACAAGGTGGCAGGGTTAAAGACAAAACAAAACAACAACAACAACAACAAAACGCATGCACAGGATATGTTCTTTGAAAAACATATCTTGTCAGATTAGCAGTGAGTTTTCAGGGAAAGAGTATATACAAAATTCCTAGAAAGGAAGTGAATTTATTGGCATCCAGGAACAACCCAATTTTAAAGACATCTAGTAAATGCACAATTTTCCAACAGAAAAGGTTACCTCCAAGCTCTATGTCTTTTCACTGAACAGAGCACTGCCTAATGAGCTTGTCAATCCTGTTTAAAAATACAAAAAGTATATGCATATGGGGGCATAGCATGATGCACATAAAAAACACACTTGTCTGTATATCTTAATTAAAGAATTTTAACTCAGGGGAACTAATTGTTTGACTCACTATTAGTGCATCTTTGGAGTGTTCACCAGGAACACATTTTTGTGCTAGGCACTCAGGCCAAGAGATAGATAGGGATAGGGAGGGGGCTAAGTGCTCTGTTTTAATCATCTTTAAAATACTTTGCAGAAATTCCAATTTAAGAATATTCCAGAAGGCACTAACATTTGTTAACTCAGCATTATGTAATATTCTATACTCTGCGTTTACTTATACTCTTCATTTTATTAGTAAGGCAATAGATCCTAGTATTTCCAAATCCACAAGTATCTAAGCATATCTGTAATAGAATCCCATTATTTAAAACACACGATGTTTTGTCTTGGGCTAAAAATAAAAAGTAAAATTCTCTCAAATGCTCTCCAAAGTCCTTTAATGTTTATCCTGTACCTTTTGTGCCAGATTCATATTGTTACAAACTTTCCAAAGTTCTCTGAACTGAAACCATACTCAACCTCCTTTTACCTGGGGCTGAATCCTCAGACCCCATCCTAATCCTGCTGCTAATACCAATTTACTTTCAGAGCTCAACTCCTCCCCTTTTCCCCAGGGAAGGCCTCAATGAGGAACAGGTGAAAGACCTCTGGTTCAAGCGTTCCCAGCAGCAGGAACTTCTGCTGTAAGCATCTATTACAGTTGATTGACTGCTGTCCCACAGTAGACTGAGCTCCCTGAGGGAAGTGATGAGGTCTGCATTTGAATTAGCAAATGCACCATCAAGCCAAAGTGTCCATAGACAAACATGATAAACAATACTTACTACTAAGGTTTGTAAATACTTTTTAAATGAATTTTGCTGTCTGATTTTAAGCTTATATTTCATGATGGAATAGTATTTCAAAGCAGAGTAAACTGAATTCTGTTTATTTTTGGTAGTCCTAAAATGCTGAATCCTTTTATCTGGCTTAGCTGGAATACAGTCTCACTTCTTTCAGGCTATTGCTGTTATCTGTCTAAATCCTTTTACTCTAATATATATATACATACACACACACACACACATTCAAATTCTCCTCCTAAGGAAATGGGATTTAATTGAATTATGAATAGAAATTAGAATACATGTATTCAACCTATACCCTAGCTCCTTCTCCCCAACTGTCTGTGTTCGATTCTTAAAACAGTTAACATTTCCACAGAAGCCACAGAAATTCTTCTCTAATTTGTAAAAAGTACATTGTAAGTTACATACATCCATATCAGTATTTTAGCATTTTAGGGTTCTTTCCTTCTTTATAGGATGTGTAGGAAGACTTTTGAGTTCAGGCTTTCTTATTCGTTCATTAGCATGTACCTGCAGAATAGATTCATAACAATAATTCTAAACTTTAAGTAATCATATATCTTTGTGAAGTGACAGATTACACAGAAAACACTTGAATTCTATTCAAACTATTATGGAAAAAAAGTTACCTTTGTCACCCTCTCCTATTTCATCTTCTGTCATTTTATTAGCTCATGTAAATTTTTAAAAATATCTTTTCTTACTTTACAACTCATTATGGTCAGTGCTGTCTATTTTAAGTCATCCATTCTTAAATTGATGACATGAGATTTTTAAAAAAAAACTTGATGTTTTATCCTTCACATTTAAGTTTTTATGCCACCTAGAATTATTACATATAATGAGACAGTGAGTAAATTTAAAGTTTCTCCATATTTTTATCTAATTGTCTTGGTGCCATTTACTAAAATGTCTGTCCAGTTGTGTGCTGATAAACACCAGGCAACAAATGCTTAGGACTAGTATTTGCCTATTTCAATCGTCTAAATATTCCCAACTTTGATGATTTCCAGATATTAATATGACATTAGTGAATACAAATTTGGGCAATGATAGTTGATCTACAAGCTATCATCAAGACACACGGGAAATAAAAATGTCAACAAGAGCAAAGAAATAATAAAATACAGTCAAATAATTAAATGGTTTAGGTTTTAATTATTTATTACATTTATTTTTAGTATAATTTAATTGCTAGTTTATAGTTTAATTTCAAGAGTGAGCATATTTAATAACTAACTTATAAAATTTAATAATCACAAGTCAGAGGACATAAATCTGTGTGCACCATTGAATGTGTCTTTTTTCAATACTTCTGAAATGACACCTGTATTTTTATCAAGTATCTGTATATTCTATGCATAGAATTGTTTGAGTTCTCTATTATTTTGTATTTTCCCATGTGTCTCATTGCCTTTATTACAGACTGTTAATTGCTATAGATGTGTGATGTTTTTGTATTGTAAGTCATCTTTTCCTTTCTTTTTTATTATTAACACATTTTCAATCACACAAATTAATGGAATGCATTATTCTATTTTCACACTTGCATCTATTGTGCATTGGTCATATCCATCTACCCTTTTCTACCCTCACATACCTTCCCCTTTCTCTCCCATCCTCTTGATCACCTTCTGTTATGGTCCCTCTTCTACTTTCTACTTCTTTTTCTAGTTTTCATATATGAGAGGAAATGTGAGAAACTTGTCTTTCTGTGTCTGACTTATTTCACTTAACTTGATGTCCAAGAGTTCCATTCATTTTGTTGTAAATGACAAGAATTCCTTCTTCTTTATGGCTCTATTACTTAAACATCACATATATTCTTTATCCATTCCTCTGTTGACAGGCACCTAGACTGAATCCAAATCTTATTATTTTTATAATACATATTTAAAGTACATATCTACATACTAAAGTACATACTTAAAGTGTATATCATGGTGTATATTTGTATTATATTAAGGTATATTACTGTTGAGCATATTAACATATTAATGTGCTCACTTACTTTTTAAATTTGTGGTAGGAGCACCTGAAATCAGCTCTCATCATATTTCCAATATACAATACAGGTTTAAATACCATCATCACAATGTACATTAGATCTCTGGACTTAACACACACACAACTGCAACTTCTTACCATTTTATCTTTCTTCCTTTTTTTTTAAACTAGGAATTGAACCCAGGAGTATTCTACAACCGAACTACATATCCAACCCTTCTTAAAAATCTTTGAGACAGGATTTCATTAAGTTGTGACCTCATTAAGTTGAGACTGACCTCAAACTTGCTATTTTCCTGCAGTATTCTCCCAAGTCACTGGTGTTATAGGTGTGCACCACCACACCCACCAACTTCATACTCTGATCAACATTTCAACCTGTACACTGCCCTTTTTCATTGAATTCCCTAGTGGACCCTAGTTTTATATTCCATTTATATGTATTTAACTCTTTTAGCTTCCACATGTAAATAATATAATACAGTATTTCCCTGCTGTGTCTAGCTTATTTCCGTGATTTCACTTAGCATAATATCTCTACAAATTTGTTGTCACAAATTGCAGAATGTTCTTTTTTGATCCTAAGTAATAGTTCTCTTTATTCCTCTGCCTCTATCTCTGTCTCTGTCTCTCTCTCTCTCTCTTTCCATGTGTGTGTGTGTGTGTGTGTGTGTGTGTGTGTGTGTGTGTATGTGAAAGAGGGGGTGGAGAGATTCATCTATTAATTAACAAGATTTATCTTGTTTCCCTATCTTGGTTTTTGTGAATACTGCTGTCACAAGCATGAGAGTACAGATACCTTCCAAGATATTGATTTAACTTCCTTTGTCTTTGTACACAAAATGGGTTGATGATTGTACAGTAGTTCTATTGTAGCTTTTTGAGAAATCTCAATAGTGCCTTCCATATGGCCATATCAATTCACATTCCAACCAAGAGTACACAAGAATTCCTTTTCCATATCCTAGCCAACACTTGTTATTTCTTTTCTTTTGGAAAAAGTCATCCTAATAGGTGTGAGATAATATTGTAGTTTTTATTTGTAGGAAAATCTTCTGCACAGCCAAGAAAATAGTCTATGAAATAAAGACAACCTATAAATTGGAAAAATATTTTAAAACTATATATCCTTTAATCCATTATATTTCCTTTGATTATTTTCTTTTCTGTGCAGAAGATTTTCCTTAATTCAAATTGTATTATAAAGCTATAGCTGTACTATGTTACTGATATAAGCAGATACATAGAGCAGTGGAACAGAAATAAACGTAAACACACTGTCAATAAATTTTTGACAAGAACACCAAAAATACACAGTGGAAGAGAATGGTAACTAATAAATTGTGTTAGCAGAACTGAATATCTCCATGCAAGAGAAAGGAACTAGACCCTTACTTTATAAAACCTGTAAAACATCCATTTGAAATTGTTTCAAAACATAAATGTAGAACCCAAACTAGTAAAATCCAGGAGAAAATGGAGGAGTAAAGCTCCTTGACTTGAGCCTTGACACCGACTTTTCCAGTGTCACACCAGAAGCTCATGAAACAAGACACAATGCACAATGGAGATCATATTGAACTGAAAGTCTCTTCTCCAAATTTCCATGTGCTGTGGTAATTTTTGACCATGGCAATTATACATAAATATTCAGATCAGTTTTACAAATTAAACTCAGACACAAACACATGCATAAACATGCAAACATCTTTTGGGGTTTCTATTACTATTGAAAATAATAATTTTTTTGCATTTTTATGCAGAGTCTTTTGACCTTGATATTCAGGGTATTATTTTTGGAAAACCTTAATTTTCTTCATTACATTGTATATTTTTTGAATAAAGGTCTTTTATATCTTTTACAAATTTATTACAAGGCCCTTTTAATGTTTTGAGCACCTCTTATGAACTTTTTAAACTAACTGAGTTGGTTTATACATGGAAAACACTTAGAATATTGTG
Source organism: Callospermophilus lateralis (assembly GCF_048772815.1). NCBI lineage: Eukaryota > Metazoa > Chordata > Mammalia > Rodentia > Sciuridae > Callospermophilus > Callospermophilus lateralis. Next base: position 3,631,107 of record NW_027515346.1, on the reverse strand, counting down.
CAGGATATAGATGAATTATTACATATATTTTTTAAAGCTTAAGTAAATGCTGAAATATATTTCATTAAAAAACTAACGAAGTATATAATGTGCACTATTGACTCTGTCACTATATATATATTAAGCAACAATAATATGTATATCATAATATATATCACATATATATCATAACACAACATATGTGTTTAGGTAATGTTAAATAATGATGTTAAGACCTGAAAATAAATATCCACCTTGGTAGGGATAGTGACAATTAGGCAAATGCTCTTCAGTGAGGTTCTTTGGCAGTTTAAAATGAAGCAACCTTTGTGCAAGAGTGTTTGGCAGTTCCCCAAAGAGCATTAAACATAGAAATTCCATAAGTATTAGCTTGATTAGTGCTTCTACAACAAAATGTCACTGAAAAGGGAATTTTGAAATTTCTTATCTCACTATTCAGGAGGCTGAAAAATCCATGAACAGGACTGATTTCTCCTAAGGTCTCTTTTCTTGATTTGGGATTTAATAACTTTTCATGAGGTCTTCACGTAATCATCTGTGCACATCTTGGGGGTGGCATCTTATACTCTTGAAAATTTTGAAGTTTTAGCATTGTTATATTTTATAAACTTTGCTACTTGTCTATAGAATTATATTATGTATAATTTCTGTATGCAAATTTTTAAACCCAGTAATCTTGTTGAACTATTGTGTTTATTGTGATCATCGAAGTGTAATTTCTTTCATATTCTCTACATAATCATATGTTTGAAAGTAATGACTGGCTTGCTTCTCTCATTCCATTCAAATATTCTTAAATAATTTTCTTGCCTTATTGTTATGGGTAAGATATTCAGAACAGAACTTAAATGGATTTGGTAGAAGGAATAGCCATGTCTTATTTGTAATCTCATAGGAAAGACTTTTTAAAAGTTCCTCATTGAAGATGATGACTATTATAATTTCTTGCAGCTATTTTTATCCTTTTAGAGAGATTTCTTTCTTTATAAAATTTTATTAAATCCAAGATGAATGTGGAATTGTATCTAGTAATTTTGGGCATAATTTTAAAAGATAGTGATTTTTCTAATTTGGTTAATTACTATACTAAAATACATTACTTGAATTTTTTTCTTTTTTGGGGAGGGGTACCTAGGATTGAACTCAGGGGTACTTGACCACTGAGTCACATCAGCAGCCCTATTTTTTATTTTATTTAGAGACAGGGTCTCACTGAGTTATTTGGAGCCTTGAAGTTGCTGAGGCTGTCTTTAAACTTGAGATCCTCCTGCCTCAGGCTCCCAAGCCACTGGGATTACAGGCATGTCACACTGCACCTGGCTATCAGTTGTTTTTTTAATCCTCAAATGTCGTTTATTCCTTGGATATGCCACTTTGGGCATCATATGATAGTTTTAGACATTTATTAATTTGATCAGATAATATTTTCAGATCCACACAATAATTATAATTGTGTCAAAATATAAAGTATAATTTTTTAGTTATTGGGTCCACTGTTGATTCGGTATACATTACATAAGGGTAATGCTGTTATTCAAATCTTCTTTATCTTTACTGATTTTTTTAAAATCCATATAGCCTATTAATTTTTGAAAGATCTTTTATTTAAATAATAATACTATAAGAGTAGATTTCTTCTTTTTATTTTTTCCACTTATTTTACCTTGTGTAAAAAGGCTATCATATTGATTGATACAAGTAAATTTTGACATACATGTTTCTGATGAAACTATCAGCATTTTGTAGTTAATGTATTTATCTTTCATAAAAATGCCTTTTGGATGTAAAGCTTATTTTACCAGCAAATAATTCAAAAACTCTAACATTTTTATATTTTCTGACTGGTAGATCATTTTTCATAATTTATCTTTCAGCATTTTTTTAAGATTTATGTTTTTTATTTGTAGTTAGACACAAAACCTTTATTTTTTAATTTATTTTTATGTGGTACTGAGGATAGAACCCAGGGCCTCAAGTGTGCTAGGTGAGCACTCTACTGCTGAGTCACAACCCAGCCCCCTTTCAACATTTTTCATCCTACAGTTTTAGATATTTCTTTTTGAATAAGAGGAGGTATCTAGCTTTTATAAAGTCTATTCTGATTTTCTTTGTTATGTAAGTGTATCATTATTTTTTATTTGTACTTTGATTTTAAATACTTATAAATCCTGTTTTGTTGTTCCATCTTATTTTGTACTTTATGAATTTCACCTTTTATATGCCTTTATTTAATATTTTTTTATTTCTCATATATTGAAAATTATATAATTTTGTAACTTTAATGCTTCTCTTAGAAATTTTTAAATGTCAAAATTTTACTATATTCTTAATTTCCTTCTAAATAATGAAGTATTTAGAAGAGTAACTACAGCAACTCTACTTTATCTTTTATATTGTTTGGTCACACATTTTAGTTTTTATTTTTAATAACCTTATAACTTATTATTATTTGTGAAATCATCAGTTATCACTTTTTTTAGTAAGGATACACTGATGTTTAGTTTTCTTTGTCCTAAAATGTCTTTATTTTTCCTTTCTCCATATGAACTTTTAAGTAATTTTAACACTTTATGTTTTATATATATATATATATGTGTGTGTGTGTGTGTGTGTGTGTATGTGAGAGAGAGAGAGAGAGAGAGAGAGAGAGAGAGAGAGAGAGAGAGAGAGTGTTACTGGAGGTTGAATAAAAGGGCTCTTTACCACAGAGCTACCATCTGACCCCTGGCCCACTTTTTTATTTTTGGGACTCTGCTCTCACTGAATTGTCCAGGTTGGCCTTCACCTTGTGGTCCTTATCCCTCAGTTTCCTTAGTCCCAGGGATTACAATAATTCAATCTTTTAGACTAATAGTTTTACTTTCACTATACCCTAAGGATGGGATTCCATTCTCTTTTGCTTCCATTTTCATAGTACAGAATTTGTCTTATTTTCATTTATTTTATATATGGAATCATCACAGAATCCTCTTTTCCTAGGACAGTCCCATTTTATGTCAGTTGTCTTGAAGGAAGAATATTCTCATTTTCTCTCCTCAAGTTCATGCTTTTTTATAATAAATTAGGTGATCTTTCCATAAATGGTATTCTGGATATTTTTCTGCTCAAATGTTTCAAAAATTTTGAAACAATATTTTAATTGGTTGTACAGTTACATTATATGTGCATAAGTATGATTTTTAAAATATTTTTGTCCTCCTCAGATTTGCTTTATCATATTAATTCTATAGTTTGGTATATTTTGGCAGGTATGGAGTATTCAATCATTATGTATAAACATTGCTTCTGGTATATCTACTATTTACCTTAATTTAATTAAATTTTTATCATCAGTCTAGCCTTTATTGCTCTTAGATTTCTTTCATATTTTCTATATTTTTCTCTTTTCTCCCTATATTCTGTATTATTCACTTAGATTTATTCTCCAGCTACTACTTCTATTCAATGCTAACCTGACATTAGGTTTATTATATTAACAGGAACATTTTTTTTTTACTTCTAGAAAATAACATTTTTTTTCAAGCATTATGGGCTATTTTGTAATTAATTGCCTTTTTTGACATTCCAATTCCCTTCTATTTATCTCAATATACAAAATATCAGTTTTTATTTTATGCCAGATAATTTCACTATCTGAAGTTTTTATATTTATAGCTCTGATTCTCATAGTTCTTATTTCTGTCGACTCTTACTCATGACAACTTGATTTATTATGCAATTACTGATTGATTTTTTTTATGTATAAGATCATGTTATTTATAAATTTATCTGTGGAATTCTTTAAGACTTGGTATCTAGGGTAAAACCAGGGCAGATTTGCAGACCTTGTAACATGGCAATTACAACTTAGAGATATGTTAAATTACATTGTTAGGTTGAGTATTTTGTTTTTGTTTTGTTTTGTTTTAAGATTTTGATGAACCTTTATTTTATTTATTTATTTATATGTGGTGCTGAGAATTGAACCTAGTGCCTCACACATGCTAGGCATGCACTCTACCACAGAGCTACAACCTCAACCATTGCTGCCCTTTTTAAAACTTACATTTTGTCCACACTATTAAATATACAGGACCAAACATCATATCAGTTCAGGTATTGGTTGTAAATTTTTTCAAGAGCCATTATCCCCCTCGATCTCTGTGCAATTGGGGTTTATGTTTTGTTCATACTTGATGCTCATAATGTGGTCCTTTGGTACTGTCACTATATGGGGGTTAAGTAGTCTCCTTATGCAGGCCTATGATTTTGTCTCTTGAGGTCTACTCCCAGAAGGCCTTTGAAACAGAAGTCAATCTCACCTTGTGTCAGCAAATATCCACCAGATGTAAGCATGATATAGTGTTCTCTTTAATTCTCCATTTCTTGCATTTACTTAGTCTTTGACCTCACAGTATTTCTTGCTTTCTTACCACCTGTGATTAAAAAAAAAAAAAAAAAGTTGGGTGATGTTTTTCAAAGCTGTAGTTCTATTTGTATTATAGCAAATTAGAAAAAAAAAGGGTTATGTTTTTCCAAATAAATGAGCTCCAATGTCATAACTAACGGTTTCAAAGTTCTTTTCATTTTTCAAATACTCAAATGTAATATTCTACATAGTCAGGAAGACAATGAAATAATTATCTGGAATTCCCATTTGAAATGATTTTAGGTAAAATGTTGGAAGTAGCCCATATTTTACATTGATATGAAAAGATATACTGTTAAAATATTGAATATTGTGCTAGAATGCTTTTTTTTCAGTGTAATTTTTGAAGTCTACTTTCAATGAAGGAATGGAAACATAATGGTGAATTCATAGTTACATAAATAATCAGGACATAAAAGATGAAGTTTGCATGCCACACAATAGGATCAAAACAAAAAAAACTATGTTATCAATGAATAACTAATGGTCATATTCATTAGGAAATGTTAAAAATGCTATAGTTTTTGTGAAAATTTTCCTTGATATACATTTTTCACATAAAATATATTAACTTATATATTTGATAATTTTGATAAGGCAGTTTGTCAGCTTTTATATGTTGGAGGCGAAAAGATATATTTTAGCTCCTGGTTTCAGGTATTTCTTTCTTGACTGGTTCCATTGCTTTGGACCTGAGGTAAGGCAGAATATCGTCATGGAAATGCAGGATGGAGGAAAGCTGCTCAGTTCATGGCAGCCAGGTAGATGAGAGACCTCCTCAGGTATACACTTCTTCCAATGATGCCCCGTCATCTACAGTTTCCCAGCCTCCCTATAGTCCATTCAGCAGTCAAAGATTTAACCACTGATGAGGTCAGAACCTCAAGACACATTCACTTACTAAAAGCCCCACCTCTGTCTTCAAAACATAACACCAAGGGAGGAACATTCTGGATCCAAACTACAACAAACTACAACTTGGATTTTCCTGACCCCAGGCTAAAGTGGAAAGGGGCGAAAGATAATCATCTCCTGCCAGTTTCAACTGGGGTCATTTCCAGGACATTGTCTCACCCAGAGAGTGAAACTCAGATATAAGGTTGTAATAATTTCTTTGATCCATGTATGTGGCATAAATGGGTTTATGAATTCCTTTACTTTATCGTTGTCAGTGCCTCATGGGAGTTAAACAGATGCTTTTTAACCCAGACTTCAGTCTACAACAATGTTGTCATGAAGGCATGACCTTCATGTGATCGATAAAACTCTTGATTTATAATTTTATAGACTTATAATCAATAATGTCTTCTTTGATATAATGAGAGCAACTAAGAACAGAGCAGGGAGGAAGAGCAGGAAGAAAAGATCAACATCAATCAGAGACATGAGGTGGGAGGAAAAGGGAGAGAAAAGGGAAATTACATGGAAATGGAGGGAGACCCTCAATGTTACACAAAATTACATATAAGAAGTTGTGAGGGGAAGGGGAAAATAAACAAGGAGGGAAATAAATTACAGTAGATGGGGAAGAGAGAGAAGATGGGAGGGGAGGGGGATAGCAGAGGATAGGAAAGGTAGCAGAACACAACAGTTACTAATATGGCATTATGTAAAAATGTGGAGGTGTAACTGATGTGATTCTGCAATCTGTATTTGGGGTAAAAATGGGAGTTCAAAATTCACTTGAATCTAATATATGTAATACGAGATGTCAAGAGCTTTGTAATATTTTGAACAACCAATAAAAAAATAATCAATAATAAATAGATTGTATTCCAAGAACAAAAGCAACTTCTTATCCAGAAGAAAATATGTAACCAGTTCCTTCAGAATGTTTTGGAAAACTACTGTTTATTGGTTCATTGAATTTAGTGATCTGTTTGATATTTAGTTTCATACACAGTACAGACATTTTAGAATTAGCATACAAACGTACATAACACCTCCTATTAAGAAAGGAAAGAATTTATCAAATGGCACAACCTTGATATTTTAATCTAACACTTTGGCCATTGTAATAGCTATTCCATGTTAAAAAAGCCTACTTGTCAAGACTTGTCATATGCTGTTTGTATAGCTGGTAATTACAGAATCAAGATGAATTATTCTCTGTTTTTAAAAGCTATAAGATAGACACCAAACAATTAATATAACTATACCTCTTGTTCTTTGAAGAAGAAAAGAGTAAATAAATCTCATTCCAAAGCCATTTATCCAGTTCCCTCTCTCCTTCCACCCATCTCCACAGGTCTGTACATTAAAGCCTGTGATTCCTTGTCTTACAGTGAAATAAAGCTGCCAAAACACAAAGAGCCCTGGAATTCTCACATAGCGTTCTTTCCCCATGAATAGGCAATCATCCACTCTGGCAAACTGAAACATACTTGGGAGGGATGCCATAATTTACTCCCTTAACTTGACCCTTTGCTGATGAAACACTCCTTTTCCTAAATTGGTGTTATTGCCAGTGCTAAAAAGTAGGTCAAAGGAAAAAAATGACAGTTTAAACAACAAAATGCCTAATTGATATTTTTTACTTAGCTTGAAAAAATACCAACCATGTGGTCGTTCACGATTTTTTGAAAAATGTTATTCACCATTATCATCAAGTACGATCTTGACCCCTGAGTATGAACCATTAAAGATATTGTATAACTTATTAGAGTGCATGCTCTTAAATCTCTGTAAGTTCAGGGTTAAATCACAACGATGGTAAACTACATTTCTTTCATAGGAAAAGCCTGAAAAATACATAGATGCACTGCATATATTACATATAATGACAAAGAGATAACAATCATTTTCTTAGAAATTCAGAGTACCAACTTACCATTAAAAGCTTTATCTATTTTTTTTATAAATAACTCTCTCATCTTGTTATTTTAAAACTATTTTTATGGCATATTACATTAGGCCTACTGTAGAGATGGCAAGTCATTGCACCTTTTGGATTTTTTTATAAAGCTGTTATAATATTCTCCTTCTGACCTTATTTTTTTCTGGCTTATTTTCTGTTTCAAAACCTCTAAAATATGTAGAAGACAGAAACAGATAAACTATAGAAGTAAAATTCTAGTTAATAATCAAAGAGCACTAATGCCCATTGGCAGGAAGTAGTCAAGTGATCACTGTCTCTGGGAGGAACCAAAAAATGCTTAATGTACATTATTTCCTTTAGTTCTCAAGACACGGTGAAGGTACTATGTGTGTTATTCCTATTTTACAGCTAAGGAAACTGAGGCACAGATAAAAGTGCTGGGCTTCACACTAAATATATGTGACTTCAGAGTACATTTCCCTGCCTCTACACCTCTTGATTTAAGGAGCTGGAATTCCACAAATGGGAATTTTATTCCATTTGGACCAATGTTTAAGTACCATCTAGTTTCAAAAACAACAGGGAAAGAATGAATGCCAGTTTCTTTAGAAAGTGTTATGGTTTTAAGGCCTCATAAATCCAGAAATGAATAAAGTATAAAAATAATATGAGCTGGTGGCACATGCCTGTAATCCCAGAGGCTCAGGAGACTGAGTCAGGAGGATCTCAAGTTTAAAGCGAACCTCAGCAAAAGTGAGGTGCTAAGCAACTCAGTGATTCCCTTTCTTTAAATAAAATGCAAAATAGGGCTATAGATGTGGCTTAGTGGTTGAGGGCTCCTGAGTTCAATCCTTGGTATCCTATCAAAAATGAATGTGTATATTTCACTATTCTAAACCCTTGAGTTCCAAATTTCTTCATTTTTCTATAATAACTAGATTTAGGTTATTGACCTGGAGTGATTCTTAATAAACCAATTGTTTTGGATGGGATATTTACTTCTGTGGAATTACGTGATCTTTCAAAAGTAAGAAATATTTATGTTCACCAGTAAATTAAAGCAATTTTAATCATTTTATTTACACTTGATGAGTGGCTTTTAGAAAAGGGATGCTTTTAAAAATTTGAAGCCTATTCTAAGATTCTTAGGTATATTGGTGATTCTCCATACTGGGGTAAACTTATTGATAACGATAAAACATTGGTGATACGTGAAATATAAAGAAAGAATCAAAGTAATTCCTTATACTGGTGCACAGAACATTCTCTAGTGATAGCATTTTTTATTTTGAGATTACTCAACACATGCATATATCCATATTTTATTCAAAAACACATATAAACTTTATATATATATATATATATATATATATATATATATATATATATATATCATTCATATAATTAATACAGTACACATATGTCCACTTTTTATCTACAAGCATATATGAAACTTTTACTTAAATATAACTTTAAAAATATCACAATCCTCAGTTGCTTAAAAATTCCATTTCATAGACCATATTATACATAAGTAACTTTAAGTTCTACCAGAAAATTGCTTATTTAAATAAAAAATTTTCTTTTAAGCATAGAATCTCACTTTTTTAAAAAGGAATCAAGGCAAGAAATACCACCTTACAAGGATGAGAAATTATAAAGGCATAAGAAATTTGAAACTGAATGTGCAGTTTCAAAAGGAACTAATATATTATCAAAAGCAACATCTTGAAATAGTATTTTGTATAGTTACACACCTGTTGAAATTTCAGTCTTTAGTTGGGTTCTTAAAGGTAGAGTGAAGGAATGCTCCTGGGATTCTGTCAGAATAGGTGAGTTTTCACAGATGTCCTCAATTTATACATCTAATATATTAACATTAGGAATAATTTTTTGTTAGAAAAGGACAATGCTAATGTCAAGTATCTGAAGGATAAGTGGAAATTCACATTGCTATTTTAAATCAATACGTTATAAAATGTGAATCTATATAATTTCAGTTGTTAGATGAGCACAGTATTAATGACCAAGCTCCTGTTCATTCTTGGTATTCATGCATTAATACATTGAGGAGTTAGGGAGATTGGAAATGTGTACAGAGCCATTAAAGAATCTAGAAATAATGATAAGTAAACACTAAAACTCTGTAAACTAAGATTTTATAGAAATAGGGTCATATAAAACATTGCTTTTGTTCATTCAGCTCAGTCTTAGATGACAGCACCATTATTTGCCAGTTACCAATGACTAGAACCCAAACTCATTCTTTTCCCCTCTCAGCATCCATCTCAAGTCTATGTTTTTATTATATCTCCTTTCCGTCTCCTCCTACATGTTGTTATTATCACTGTAAATTTTTGGACTTGTACTTTGAAACTAAATTCCAGCATTATTTCTACTCTATCATGTTGTATGTGATTAAATGTCCAAATGACTGACATTAACAATGACTGCTATGGGAGTTTGAAATAAAGGAGGGTTCACACACACACAGACGCAAACACACACACACACACACACACACACACACAACAAAAAACAGATAATTTGAAATAAATATGTGTGTATGTCTGTGACCAGAACACTGCACAATAAAGAGAGAGTTGATAGAGAACTTTAACAGAGAGAGGAGAGGAGCCATTGAAAGTACAAAGTCTTGGACTGATCCTTGAGGCTAAGAATGTATTTAAGGTACTGGTAAGAGCAAAGTTTAATATTTGCTTTAATTTGAACCCTTACACAGGGTAGTTTTCAGGAGGAAGATTTGCTTAAGGCACTGACAGTACTTGTTGTTAAACTAAGGCTGAGATAACAAACTAGAGATAAGTGAAATGATTGGGACAAAGGCAGAGAAAAGAAAAAATCTGCATCTGTCTTTTTGATATTTTTATTGAATTTTTGTGAATGAGGTATATTGTATAATGTACCTATGACCTACTTCATAAGCAAAGTCATATAAAATAAACAAGTCAACCACGTCTTCTCACATCTTCATAGTAAAGTGAGATGAAGTAAAAGCATTTCACCAACTGTCAACTAGTTTCAAAGGATGTTATTGTTCTGACACAAAGATACATGCGTTCTTTAATACCTATATGTGTTAGTCAGATTTTCATCACTGTGACCAAAATACGTGGCACAAACAAGGTGGAGGAGGAAAGATTTATTTTGGTGGAATTTATTTTATTCATTCAAGGTTTCAGGCCATATTCAGTTGGCTGCATTGCTTTGGGCCTGAGCAGAGCATCATGGTGGAAAGTCCAGGTGGAGGAAAACACTTCAGCACAAGGCAGCCAAGAAGGAAGGAGAAAGGGAGAAAGAGAGAATGAGAGAGATAGAATAAGCAGACAAGGAAACAAATCCTCTCCTAGGGCATGCTTCCAATGACCTACTTTCAACCATACCCACTGCATAGAGTTTCTACTAGCTCCCAATAGTTCAATCAAATTATGTTTCCTTCAATGGATTAATCCAGTAATGAGGTCAGAGCCCTCATTATACAATCACTTCCCAAGGGCCAAACCTCCCAACTTACCTTTATTTGGGGAACAAGCTCTTAACAGACAAAAGAAACTTTGGGAGACTTTCCAAATCCCAACCATAAGATAATATGTGGATAAGAATAAATGTGTGTATATGATATTGTATTCTAGATTATTAATAGTTTGACAGAAAATATTGTTGCTCGAAGAACATTCTTTGTTTCACAATTTTTATTCATTGTGAATCTGTCATTTCATTATAGATTGGATCTATGATCTAAATTAAACTCATATTTATTTCATGTTGACATTTATTTCACATAAACTTAAAAAAAAATTTCTTCACAGACATAAGTTAAATTGAGAAGTGTATATTCTATTTTTAACCTATTGTCTATAAATAAATTTCATCTAGTTTGGAATATCAGTCTAACATTGCTTCATTTCTTATTGTGCAGGGGATATAATGTATATATAATATACTAGTATCAGAAATCAAATCTAAGGGGCTGGGGATGTGGCTCAAGTGGTAGCGCTCTTGCCTGGCATGCATGCGACCCGGGTTTGATCCTCAGCACCACATACAAAACAAAGATGTTGTGTCCGCCAGTAACTAAAAAATAAATATTAAAAAAATTTTAAAAAAGAAATCAAATCTAAGACCTCCTTGATGCCAAAATTTATATGTTATAATTCACAAATTACGTATGAAATGATAACATTAGATCTTTGAAAAAAAGAGAATTAATTTCATGCTTATAAGGCTTTTCTCTCTCTCTCTCTCTCTCTCTCTCTCTCTCTCTCTCTCTGGATGTATATTTTCATATATTCATGACTACATACATGTGTATACCATATGTATGTGAGTGTATGGGTGTGTTCTCCAACACGAAAGTATACAATTGTATTCCATCTTATTTATAGGAACAACAACAATATTGATAGAGGGTAACTTTTTTCAACTTCATGATTAATTTTCACTTCAAAGCTGTGTAACGATCATAGATTTATAAGAGCAAAAACAAATTTAAAGGATGCATCAAATTTAATTTTCCTATGACTTAAATATAAGAAGAATAGTGATATCTCATTTGAATTTCAAAATCTCTACATGAGATTTCAAACAAATGGTGATAGTTTCATTACCATTGTTCATAACTGTACCCCCAACAAACCACTCCTTGAAAGAATAGGGGCCCTGGAGAGGCTTGTCATGCCTAATTCAATGGTAACAGCTTGTGGTCACTGAAGCATGGGGAAATCTGAAAAGAAGAGGTTAGATGATAAATAAGTAAGAAGTATTGCTGGGCTATTATCTTGACTATTTTCTATACTTCTAATACATGTCTTTCCCTTTTATTAGAAGGCCAACAGTTAAAATGAAACAACCAATTCACTAAAAGAAACTAATTCACCAATATAATAGAATGAAATTGATTTGTGAGATAGGAAAAATCTGTGGTTTGTGAAATGGATGTTATTCAATTCCACAATGAGTGAATATTTTAGAGTATGTTCTCATTGCAGCTCCAAAGTGTTTGAAGGTTATCTGGTTTCTTCTGCTCTATTCTCTGTCCCTTGTCTTCTGAAACAACTAAAAAAAAATCACTCAGTACCAAATGCATAAACTAAAAGATCAGAATGAAGTAGCTTTCTGTTTCTCATAGGTGCCAATACTTGTTATACTGAAAACGTTTTCAATTTCATAATACCATGTATATTTTATGTCATAAAGTGGTTTTCATATTTTTAAGCAATGCATGTTTCTTGTAATATGTCAAGCAATGCTGAAGTATAAGAAATAATTATAACTTTTCCTCCCACTGTTGAAGTTTTATATTTATATATATGCATACTAGATATATGCATATGTAAATACTTCTATTATTTTAATTTTCCTCTTTCACCTCCATTCCTTAATTCTAGTTATCTCTTTTCATTATAACATTAAGTATGTATATGATATATACTTTATTTATTTTTTTTGTACCTAGAAATGAATCTGGGGATACTCTCAACTACTGAGCCACATCCCCAAGCCTTTTTTATTTTGAGAGAAGGTCTCACTAAGTTGCTTAGGGTCTAAGTTGCTGAGGCTGGCTTTGAGGATGTCAACAACTTTATGGCTTAGTATTCTGAGCCGCTGGGATTGCAAGAGTTTGCCATAGTGCCTGGTTCCAAATATATAATGGAGCACAACTTTTCTTTTCTCTGGTTGTACAGGATGTAGAACCTCACCATATATGCAGTCACAAATGTACCTAAGGTAATGATGTTCATCTCATTCCACCATCTTTCTTGCCCCCATAACCCTCCAAATTCCTCCCTGCCCTTTGCCCAATTAAAGTATATCCATTCTCCCCATGACCCTCTCCACATTAAGGATCAGCATCCAATTATCAGAGACAACATTTCAGCCTTTTTTATTTTTTGATTTGCTTACGTTGCTTAGCATGATATTTTCCAACAACATCCATTTACCTGCAAATTCTATAATTTCAGTTCTCTTTATTGTGGAGTAATATTCCATTATGTAAAATACTACAGTTTCTTTATCCATTCTTCTATTGAAGGGCATCTAAGTTGGTTTCTATTGTGAACTGAACTGCTATAAACATTAATGTGAAAATGCACAGCTACAAAGTGAGAATGAGACCCTACAGAAGAATTTTAAAGTCAAGATGGAACGCTATCAAGAAAATATGATAAAACTGCACAGAAAATTAAGAGTGGAGGAAAACTACCGGGTGGAGCAAGAGGAGAAAAATTCCAAAGTCGAAGAAAAGATGAGCCATACAATAAAAGACCTAGAGACCTACAGAAAGAGAGCCCAATATCTTGAAGAAGAATTGCAGAGAACCATTCATTCCAGTCTGGGGAAGATTATTTCCTCTGAGAAAGAAGCACATGCTAGTGAGTTGGCAGCTGGGATTGCTGAAAGAAACCTCAGTTATTTCAGGAAACAAAATGCGCGCAACAGACAAAAATTAACTGAGAAGGAGCTTAGGTTTGAACTTGTAGAAAAAGATCCCTATGATGCACTGGATGTTTCCAACTCAGCAATGGGCAGAAAGCCTTCTCCAAATGGGCCCTCACCAATAGGTCACCCTTCATCTGAAAGTAGACCTCCTCATTATGAGAAGAGTCATCCACTCACACTCTCACCTTTCACTCCAGGGGGAGGAGGAAGAGGGTCAAGGGGCCCTGGAGAATCCTCCAGACCATGCGACTAGCAGTAAAGGAAGAGGATCCAACTGTCATAAGTTCACTGATTTTCAGAGAGCATCTTCTCAGACTGGGCCCCTCTCTCCTCCAGGGGAACAGGCCAGCAGGCTGATGATCCCTCCGCCAGGCCAACCATATTCTTCTGATGCACGTCTTCCTCTACAAAGGCAAGATAGGTTTTACTCAAATTGTGGTAGAGCATCGGGACCAGCAGAACACAGAATTCCTAATATGCCTCCTTTGGACTCTGATGTGTCTGATTCACCGCTCCATGCTGAAAACCAAGCAACTGGCTCTGGCTCTGTGTTGGCACCTTTCCCTCCAGTCAGAAGTGCCTTGTTTCCAGTTGACCCAAGGAGTCAGTTCATGAGAAGAGGACCTTTTTTTTCCTCCACCTCTCCCAGGAAACTTGTCTGGGAACCTGGAGATTATTTTCCACCTGACCCGCCCCCCACTCCATTTCCAATGCGAAGTGTCTATGCAGGGTGGGGGTTTTCCTCACAAAATCTTCCCCCAAGAGCTGGAATTCAGCCCTCTACACCCCCATTCTGAAAGTACATGTGAATTCCCTGAAGGATTCCTTCCACCTGCAAATGAGCCTGTTACTCAACATCCAGAACCAAACAAGAATCCTCATGCTGTTGCTCTCTCTTCAAATGTAATTTGACTTATGTCTCATTTTTAGTTTTTAAGTAACTGCTTTTACTTCAGTAATTGACTATACTTTGGCTCCAATTGAAGCTCAGTGAAACAATAATTCTTAAGATAGTATTTTGTAAATAAAGATGGTTTACGTAGGAATCTTATGAGTAAATTATTCCTATTTTATGTTATTCCAGAGAACAGCATTTAATCTGATGAAGCCACTCTTACATAAAGAAGAATGGGAGTTCTAGGTACTTGTAATCTAGCTGATGGAAATATCTTTTAAACTCCCAACAAAGAAGTGTATTTAGTATGACTGTAGCAATTGTAAAGTGACTTTAGGCTTAATGAAAAAGTGTCACTGATTTAGAGACTGGTTGGGCATTTCAGCTAGTTTTTCCATATTAGAATAACTAGAGCATGGGAGGACTAAAGGAGAGAACACAACTAAACATGTCACGGAAACTGGAGATCTCAACTACAAAGAAAAATGAAGACCTCTTTTTTATATTGGTTGCTTAAAACCTTACATAGCTCTTGAGATACCATATTTCCTACATTAGATTCAAGTGAGTTATGAACTCCCATTTTGACCCCATATACAGATTGCACAATCACACTGTTTACACATCCACATTTTCACAAAATGCCATATTAGTAACTGTTGTATTCTGCTACCTTTTCTAGCCTCTACTATCCCCCCTCTCCTGCCCTCCCATCTTCTCTCTCTATCCCGTCTGCTGTAATTTAATGTTTGGGAATTGGAAACCACACTTTAAACTCACTCTCCTCCCCTTTTTCCCTTCTGTCAAATTACTCATCATCTTCTTCTATTTCTCCTCCTCCTCCTCTTCTTCCTCCTCCTCCTTATACCTTTAATTCATTCATCATACACTCATGCATTGGTTCATTCATTCCTTTTACATATGGTGTTGAGGATCCAACTCAGGATCTTTGAAAGTGTGAAGCCAGCACTCTAGTGCTGAGCCAAAACCCCAGCACCTGTCTTTTTGATTTTATGACTCTTTATATGAAATTCAGAATCGCATTCTGCTATGGTTCACTGATATGTGGATTGACCTAGTCCTTGTTTTCTGGGAGACTTTTGGAAAATATACATGAATTATTAGGAGATTGAAATGAAGAAACAAAGAGGAAATTCCCCAATTTCTTATTCTTAGATTCCAAACTCTGACTCTGCCTACCTACTGTGAAAACTGTTAAACTCTTACTCTCCATGTCTGTGTCATTGCCAAGAAGTGAACATTCACTGCCCTACAACAAACCAGAGAACTCACATTGAACAATGTTTCCCCAGTAGAGACCAAGACACAATACTTATTAAAAAAATACCCTAGTTATGAATTAGTAGGTAAGCTTTATTTGAGTGTTAAATGTGCTCTAATTATGTGTTTGTGTGTTTGTTGATGTGTGTGGTGTGTGGGTGTGTGTGCTTGTGTGTAAAACAGGCACTGAGGTGTAAAATAAATGCAGGATTGCAACGGCCTTCTTAAAAATAAGAAGCAACTTTATCACATTTGAAGCCCAGTGAAGAATCTGCCTGATACTTAACCTACAATTAATTGAAATGTGAAAACTTCAGGCCTAGAAAAACAAAGCCAACATACATACTGAATCTAATCAGTCTGTCTCACCTGTTTTCTAATCACTCCTTTAAATAAACCTAAATTGCCAGCATAAATCAACAGTTGTTGTAAACGAGTGGACGGATGTCCCCTGTCATGGGCTGCGTAAAATACATGGAGGATCCGGCACTGCTTGTTATGTAGAATGACTTCTGCCTGAACTACTATTGGAGAATTGTTGCTGATATACTGCGGTTCTTATTCCAGTAAACTGGAATGAAGGTAATTTCAGGCTGCAAGGGAATTAATTGATTTTACTAACTGGTTTTTGGAAAACACTCCATGAAAAATTATCAATATGTTCATAAAGGCATCTACATGTCTCTTCACAAGGGTTTTACTTAATGGGGGAGGTGTTGAGGTCTGGCTATAACTGAACTGTCCATTAGTAGATAGAACAATATAATGGGAATCAGAGTGCACATTCCGGTTTGAACTCAATCTAGGTAACATGGATTCATCTCTGTGTAATAGGCCTGCTTCTGACAAACACAATGTAGAGCTCCAAAAGCAGAACGATTCTTTCAGAATACCATGTTATGTTTGTAAATAGATAGACAGATAGATATCCAGAAATCAAAAATCTGAAAACGGTCTGGAGGTGTACATTTCAATAAATTACAATGTCAGTAGTGGGGGATTAATAGCAGATCAAGAAGACTGTATCTGCATGCGAAATGGTTCAATTTTTGAAAGAGTTTTTTAAATGAAAATGGACAAACAATTGAAAGGGTTACAGTAAGTGTTGAGGAGTGACTTGGCAAAAGGAGCACAGAGGTGAGAAAGAATTAATAGAGTTCAATAGAACCAGGTATAATTTCTGTACACATGACTCCATGAACAGGAGCAAAGGGGACACTTAAAGAAATCATAGGACTAAGGAGAGATCAGGATTAGGAGGGTTTGTACTAGTCTAGAAATGCTGACCAGAAAACCAATTAAGTTTTCAACTCCTTCTTTTGAGGAACATTAGCTGTGCCGTGCTTTTCAAAAATGACTTGTCATAACTGATTTATGCCCATGTTAGCAACTCTTCTGAATGTACTTTGAAAGTAGACTAATGTGAGAGTTTCTCTTTAGAGATAATTCAAATTACTTGCATAGGAAGTGGCAGCAGGTCTGGGGATGTTGTAGCTCAGTGGCAGTGAGCTTGCCTAGCTTGGGGCTGGCCTGCCATGGACTTTCACCCCAAACACTTGCAAGAAAAGAAAAGGGAGGGAAGGGAGAGAGAAAGTTGGAGGGGAGGAGGGCAAGGTTGGAGGGATGGAGGTAGGTAGAAAAGAAGGAACAAGAAAAGGAGAAAATCCAGGAAGGAAGGAAGGAAGCAAGGAAGGTAGGAAATAGGGAGAGCACAAGGGCAGGGAAAGGACTGAGTCACTCAAACAAAAGGCAAGTGACACAAAGACCAACATAGGCCATAAAAGCTGATTGAACAGTTTAGTCAGATTTAGAATTTGAGTGACATCATACTGAATGTTATTATGACTGGATGGAATCTTCCTACTAACCCCACCTTGGCCTGGCCTAAACCAAATCAAGGGGTGGGTGGCATGGAGAGGAATTCTCTCTGGCTGGAGTGGGAGGGACCTAAACCTGTGGCACTTGAGGATGCACTGGGTAGGGAAGGGGACAAGACTCCCCTGATGGGCAGTTGAGCACAACAAGGCTCCTGGGAGCCTTTGATCATGGCTCCCACCGCCATACGCCCACCACCCACCATACGCTCAGCCCCTGAAGGGGATCACAGTGGTGTGCTCCGTTGCCTGGTGCAGGTTGAAGTTCCTGACCAAACACCTGAGTGTCAACAGCCTGTGTTGGCCTGCCTGGGCAGGCTGTGGTTGTGGTGGAAAGAGCCAAAGCTGTCTTGGCGTGATGGAGGAGCCAAGGGCTGCCTCTCAGCCATACTAGTGGGTGGTTCTGGAAGAAGCACCCAGGGTTGTGGCAGCATTGTCCGAAGACATGAAGCCAGGCCATCTTCCTTATGGCTTTCCTTGGGAGTTGGTGATGTGTACAGCTCTTGGATTTTTTGCTGTTCTCTCACTTTTCTGGAGAGGTTTTCAGTCGGTTCGTAGCAGGCTTTACGTGGGAAGAGAAAAAAGGCTGGCTCTAAATCTTGCTGGACTTACTGAGGCAAAATGTGGACTTCTTGAAAAAATGAGCCTTGTTGAAAAAGAACATGAAGGTTTAGAATCATCTTTAAAGGATTGCAAGTTTGAGAAGGGTTCAAGAGAAGCACAACAGCTGGAGGCAACCGAAGAAAAGCTGCATAGGTCCGAATCCAGCCATGGCGTTGAAATGCTCTTTCTAGAAGAAGAGCTCAAAGCACAGAAGGCTCAACATGGTCAACAGGATGAAACGATGGCGCATCTATCAAGAAGGATACAGTCCCTCCAAGGTGAATCTGAATCCCTCAGATCACAAATAGCTGAAGCTAAAACAAACTGGAGACTCTTTCAAGTGAATGAGGAAGAACTGAAGCTGGCAATAAAAGAGGTTTTGAATGAAGGATCCCTACTTCCGCAAACGCAGAGACCAACAATACAAGGAGAAGCTGAAGCACAGAGGGAACAAGGAGGTGTCCAATATAAAGCAAAAATCATATTAGAGGACTCTAAAGTAGCTGGAGAACAAGTTCTAAGGGACACAGAAAATAACATGGAGTCTCTGAGTGAATGCTTGCTGAAGATGAAGGATAGATCTTCTCCAAGCCTGGGAGCCCAAAGGGATGGTGGTCACCTGGAAACAGGAAAGACGAGTGAACCCGAAATTGGTGCTCACTTGGAGGATGAGTCCAAAGGAGCTTTGAGGAACCTGGTTTATGGTGATAAGCTAAAGGCCTCCTTAGAAATCTTGGAAGGAGGAAGAAATCAAAAATGTACTTTCTCATCTGAAGTGGAGAAAACCACGGAAGACCTTACAGAACACCTTAAAAGTCTGCAGACTGAACAGGCATCCTTGCAGTCAGAAAATGCACAGGTGCAAAGTGAGAATGAGACCCTACAGAAGAACTTTAAAGTCATGAAGGAACGCTATCAAGAAAATATGATGAAACTGCACAGGAAATTAAGAGTGGAGGAAACTAACGTGTGGAGCAAGAGGAGAAACTTTCCAAAGTCAAAGAAAAGATGAGCCATACAATAAAAGAGCTGGAGACCTACAGAAAGAGAGCCCAATATCTTGAAGAACAATTGCAGAGTACCATTCATTCCTGTCTGGGGAAGATTATTTCCTCTGAGAAAGAAGCACATGCTAGTGAGTTGGCAGCTTGGATTGCTGAAAGAAACCTCAGTTATTTCAGGAAACAAAATGCACGCAACAAACTAAAATTAACTGAGAAGGAGCTTAGATTTGAACTTGTAGAAAAAGATCCCTATGATGCACTGGATGTTTCCAACTCAGCAATGGGCAGAAAGCCTTCTCCAAATGGGCCCTCACCAATAGGTCACCCTTCATCTGAAAGGAGACCTCCTCATTTTAAAAAGAGTGGTCCACTCACACTCTCACCTTTCACTCCAGTGGGAGGAGGAAGAGGGTCAAGGGGCACTGGAGAATCCTCTGGACCATGCGACTAGCAGTAAAGGAAGAGAATCCAGCTGTCATAAGTTCACTGATTTTCAGAGAGCACCTTCCCAGACTGGGCCCCTCTCTCCTCCAGGGGAACAGGCCAGCAGGCTGATGATCCCTCCGCCAGGCCAAACATATTCTTCTGATGCACGTCTTCCTCTACAAAGGCAAGATAGGTTTTACTCAAAATGTGGTAGAGCATCGGGACCAGCAGAACACAGAATTCCTAATATGCCTCCTTTGGACTCTGATGTGCCTGATTCACCTCTCCATGCTGAAAACCAAGCAACTGGCTCTGGCTCTGTGTTGGCACCTTTCCCTCCAGTCAGAGGTGTCTTGTTTCCACTTGACCCAAGGAGTCAGTTCATGAGGAGAGGACCTTTTTTTTCCTCCACCTCCCCCAGGAAACTTGTCTGGGAACCTGGAGATTATTTTCCACCTGACCCTCCACCCACTCCATTTCCAATGCGAAGTGTCTATGCAGGGAGGGGGTTTTCCTCACAATCTTCCCCCAAGAGCTGGAATTCAGCCCTCTACACCCCCATTCTGAAAGTACCAGTGAGTTCCCTGAAGGGTTCCTTCCACCTGCAAATGAGCCTGTTACTCAACATCCAGAACCAAACAAGAAACCTCATGCTGTTGCTCTCTCTTCAAATGTAATTTGACTTATCTCTCATTTTTAGTTTTTAAGTAACTGCTTTTACTTCAGTAATTGACTATACTTTGGCTCCAATTGAAGCTCAATGAAACAATAATTCTCAAGATAGTATTTTGTAAATAAAGATGGTTTATGTAGGAATCTTATGAGTAAATTATTCCTATTTTATGTTTTTCCAGAGAACAGCATTTAATCTGATGAAGCCACTATTACATAAACAAGAATGGGAGTTCTAGGTACTTGTAATCTAGCTGATGGAAATATCTATTAAACTCCCAACAAAGATGTGTATTTAGTATGACTGTAGCAATTGTAAAGTGACTTTAGGCTTAATCAAAAAGTGTCACTGATTTAGAGACTGGGGTTGGGCATTTCAGCTAGTTTTTCCATATCAGAATAACTAGAGCATGGGAGGACTAAAGGAGAGAACACAACTAAACATGTCACGGAAACAGGATATCTCAACTACAAAGAAAAACGAAGACCTCTTTTTTATATTGGTTGCTTAAAACCTAACATAGCTCTTGAGATACCATATTTCCTACATTAGATTCAAGTGAGTTATGAACTCCCATTTTGACCCCATATACAGATTGCACAATCACATTGTTTACACATCCACGTTTTTACAAAATGCCATATTAGTAACTATTGTATTCTGCTACCTTTTCTAACCTCTACTATCCCCCCTCTCCTGCCCTCCCATCTTCTCTCTCTATCCCGTCTGCTGTAATTTAACGTTTGGGAATTGGAAACCACACTTTAAACTCACTCTCCTCTCCTTCTTCCCTTCTGTCAAATTACTCATCATCTTCTTCTATTTCTCCTCCTCCTCCTCCTCTTCCTCCTCCTCCTTATACCTTTAATTCATTCATCATACACTCATGCATTGGTTCATTCATTCCTTTCACGTATGGTGTTGGGGATCCAACTCAGGACCTTTGAAAGTGTGAAGCCAGCACTCTAGTGCTGAGCCAAAACCCCAGCACCTGTCTTTTTGATTTTATGACTGTTTATATGAAATTCAGAATCTCATTCTGCTATGGTTCACTGATATGTGGATTGACCTAGTCCTTGTTTTCTGGGAGACTTTTGGAAAATATACATGAATTATTAGGAGATTGAAATGAAGAAACAAAGAGGAAATTCCCCAATTTCTTATTCTTAGATTCCATACTCTGACTCTGCCTACCTACTGTAAAAAGTTTTAAACTCTTACTCCCCATTTCTATATCATTTCCAACAAGTGAACATTCACTGCCCTACAACAAACCAGAGAACTCACAATGAAAAATGTTTCCCCAGTAGAGACCAAGACACAATACTTATTAAAAAAATACCCTAGTTATGAATTAGTAGGTAAAGCTTTATTTGAGTGTTAAATGTGCTCTAATTATGTGTTTGTGTGTTTGTTGATGTGCGTGGTGTGTGGGTGTGTGTGCTTGTGTGTAAAACAAGCACTGAGGTGTAAAATAAATGCAGGATTGCAACGGCCTTCTTAAAAATAAGAAGCAACTTTATCACATTTGAAGCCCAGTGAAGAATCTGCCTGATACTTAACCTACAATTAATTGAAATGTGAAAAACTCAGGCCTAGAAAAACAAAGCCAACATACATACTGAATCTAATCAGTCCATCTCACATGTTTTCTAATCACTCCTTTAAATAAACCTAAATTGCCAGCATAAAACATCAGTTGTTCTAAAGGAGTGGACGGATGTCCCCTGTCATGGGCTGTGGAAAATACATGGAGGATCCGGCACTCATTGTTATCTAGAATGACTTCTGCCTGAACTACTATTGGAGAATTGTTGCTGATATACTGCGGATCTTATACCAGTCAACTGGAATGAAGGTAATTTCAGGCTGCAAAGGAATACATTGATTTTACTAACTGGTTTTTGGAAAACACTGCCATGAAAAATTATCAATATGTTCATAAAGGCATCTACATGTCTCTTCACAAGGGTTTTACTTAATGGGGCAGGTGTTGAGGTCTGGATATAACTGAACTGTCCATTAGTAGGTAGAACAATATAATGGGAATCAGAGTGCACATTCCGGTTTGAACTCAATCTAGGTAACATGGATTCATCTCTGTGTAATAGGCCTGCTTCTGAAAAACACAATGTAGAGCTCCAAAAGCAGAACGATACTTTCAGAATACCATGTTATGTTTGTAAATAGATAGACAGATAGATATACAGAAATCAAAAATCTGAAAACGGTCTGGAAGTGTACATTTCAATAACTTACAATGTCAGTAGTGGGGGATTAATAGCAGATAAAGAAGACTGTATCTGCATGCGAAATGGTTCAAGTTTTGAAAGAGTTTTTTAAATGAAAATGGACAAAAAATTGAAAGGGTTACAGTAAGTGTTGAGGAGTGACTTGGCAAAAGGAGCACAGAGGTGAGAAAGAATTAAGTAGAGTTCAATAGAACCAGGTATAATTTCTGTACACATGACTCCATGAACAGGAGCAAAGGGGACACTTAAAGAAATCTTAAGGACTAAAGAGAGATCAGGATTAGGGGGGCTTGTAGGAAGAGCTGAAAAAAACAAAAGCATGCAATGGGCAGAAAATGTGGAAGAAAAGGCCTCCCAGGTGGTAAACTGATCCATCTCTCCCTGGTAGTTCAACTTATGAATAACAGAGAGGCCGGCTAATTGGGAAAGTACTTGGAAACTCTGTTCATACAGACAACAGAAAGTGCCACCAGAGTGAAAAAAGTCAACCTAGTAAGGCTAACCTAGTTAGGCCCTTCCCCTTGGTGTTTTATGCCAGCTATCTTTCTTACTGTGCCTCTTCATCTACACTGATACGTGTTAGGTCCAAAGGCAGTGACAAAGCATTGTTACATGTATTGATGAAACCTGCCACTTCCACAAAGCACAGCCATTTTACTTAGTGTTCTCAATACCTTCTTTTCGACTCTCATCTCGTTTGAAGAAACACTTTGAGGAAAGAAGTTCTCCCTGTCCTTAAGTAAACTATGAATTGAGTGCTATCTCAAGGTGTTTGGGCTGATTCCTCCACATGGCCCGTGAAACCTAGAAAAGTGTCATGCACCAACAGGCAGTACATCTTCACTGAGTCCTGTTCTTTGCACACCAGGGTCATCTTATTGTCCATGTAATGGTCAGAAAAACAGTGTTACAGTGAGTATCCTTCTTAGTAGTAGGACTAAAGTGTTTTGGACTCGCATGTTCGGATACTGAAAAGGCTCAGGGAAGTCCACTTGAAAGGTCGTCATTCGATACATGTGCTGGAGAGGAAAACAAGCTACTCTCATTTGGCAACTTTTAGACAGTGATACAGCTCTGGCCATGTAAGTGTAAATAACAACAGGTCTAATCATGCATGGTGGCCTATGGGCTTGGAACTTGCATGCTTAAAAAACCAGTGATTACTTGTGCATCTTCTCCTTCGAACCTCATATGTGACTCATCAACAAGTCAAGTGTTAACTTGGGAGGAAAACAATAAGTTGGGATGTCCTTTTTGTACATCAAGCCATGAACTCTTAACATCAACAATATAATACAAGTTCAGGAGTTACATCCATTTCAGAGAGTCATATCCATCCTTCTCTTGGCTATATATTTATAAGGACCAGCCAGCTTCCTTAGATGTTTTCAAGCCCATGAAAAGTCCAAAAAAAAAAAATCTGAAAGAAGAGTTTGAAAAATTTTCAACAATACTAGTCTAGAAATGCAGACCTGAAAAGCAACTAAAGTTTTCAACTCCTGTTTTTGAGGAACATTAGCTGTGCCGTGCTTTTCAAAAAATGACTTGTCATAAGTGATTTATGCCCATGTTAGCAACTCTTCTGAAATTACTTTGAAAGTAGACTAATGTGAGAGTTTCTCTTTAGAGATAATTCAAATTACTTGCATAGGAAGTGGCAGCAGGTCTGGGGATGTTGTAGCTCAGTGGCAGTGACCTTGCCTAGCTTGGGGCTGGCCTGCCATGGACTTTCACCCCAAACACTTGCAAGAAAAGAAAAGGGAGGGAAGGGAGAGAGAAAGTTGGAAGGGAGGAAGGCAAAGTTGGAGGGATGGAGGGAGGTAGAAAAGAAGGAAGAAGAAAAGGAGAAAAACCAGGAAGGGAGGAAGCAAGCAAGGAAGGTAGGAAATAGGGAGAGCACAAGGGCAGAAAAAGGACTGAGTCACTCAAACAAAAGGCAAGGGACACAAAGACCAATATAGGCCATAAAAGCTGTTTGAACAGTTTAGTCAGCTTTAGAATTTGAGTGACATCAAACTGAATGTTATTATGACTGGATGGAATCTTCCTACTAACCCCGCCTTGGCCTGGCCTAAACCAAATCAAGGGGTGGGTGGCATGGAGAGGAATTCTCTCTGGCCGGAGTGGGAGGGACCTAAACCTGTGGCACTTGAGGATGCACTGGGTAGGGAAGCGGACAAGACTCCGCTGATGGGCAGTTGAGCACAACAAGGCTCTTGGGAGCCTTTGATCATGGCTCCCACCGCCATACGCCCACCACCCACCATACGCTCAGCCCCTGAAGGGGATCAAAGTGGTCTGCTCCGTTGCCTGGTGCAGGTTGGAGTTCCTGACCAAACACCTGAGTGTCCACAGCCTGTGTTGGCCTGCCTGGGCAGGCTGTGGTTGTGGTGGCAAGAGCCAAAGCTGTCTTGGCGTGATGGAGGAGCGAAGGGCTGCCTCTCAGTCATACTAGTGGGTGGTTCTGGAAGAAGCACCCAGGGTTGTGGCAGCATTGTCCGAAGACATGAAGCCAGGCCATCTTCCTTATGGCTTTCCTTGGGAGTTGGTGATGTGTACAGCTCTTGGATTTTTTGCTGTTCTCTCACTTTTCTGGAGAGGTTTTCAGTCGGTTCGTAGCAGGCTTTACGTGGGAAGAGAAAAAAGGCTGGCTCTAAATCTTGCTGGACTTATTGAGGCAAAATGTGGACTTCTTGAAAAAGTGACCTTTGTTGAAAAAGAACATGAAGGCTTAGAATCATCTTTAAAGGACTGCAGGTTTGAGAAGGGTTCAAGAGAAGCACAACAGCTGGAGGCAACCGACGAAAAGCTGCATAGGTCCGAATGCAGCCATGGCATTGAAATGCCCTTTCTAGAAGAAGAGCTCAAAGCACAGAAGGCTCAACATGGTCAACAGGATGAAACGATGGCGCATCTATCAAGAAGGATACAGTCCCTCCAAGGTGAATCTGAATCCCTCAGATCACAAATAGCTGAAGCTAAAACAAACTGGAGACTCTTTCAAGTGAATGAGGAAGAACTGAAGCCGGCAATGAAAGAGGTTTTGAATGAAGGATCCCTACTTCCGCAAACGCAGAGACCAACAATACAAGGAGAAGCTGAAGCACAGAGGGAACAAGGAGGTGTCCAATATAAAGCAAAAATCATATTAGAGGACTCTAAAGTAGCTGGAGAACAAGTTCTAAGGGACACAGAAAATCACATGGAGTCTCTGAGTGAATGCTTGCTGAAGATGATGGATAGATCTTCTCCAAGCCTGGGAGCCCAAAGGGATGGTGGTCACCAGGAACTGGGAAAGACGAATGAACACGAAATTGGTGCTCACTTGGAGGATGAGTCCAAAGGAGCTTTGAGGAACCTGGTTTATGGTGATAAGCTAAAGGCCTCCTTTGAAATCTTGGAAGGAGGAAGAAATCAAAAATGTACTTTCTCATCTGAAGTGGAGAAAACCACGGAAGACCTTACAGAACACCTTAAAAGTCTGCAGACTGAACAGGCTTCCTTGCAGTCAGAAAATGCACAGGTGCAAAGTGAGAATGAGACCCTACAGAAGAACTTTAAAGTCATGATGGAACGCTATCAAGAAAATATGACGAAACTGCACCGGAAATTAAGAGTGGAGAAAAACTACCGTGTGGAGCAAGAGGAGAAACGTTCCAAAGTCGAAGAAAAGATGAGCCAAACAATAAAAGAGCTGGAGACCTACAGAAAGAGAGCCCAATATCTTGAAGAACAATTGCAGAGTACCATTCATTCCTGTCTGGGGAAGATTATTTCCTCTGAGAAAGAAGCACATGCTAGTGAGTTGGCAGCTCAGATTGCTGAAAGAAACCTCAGTTATTTCAGGAAACAAAATGCATGCAACAAACTAAAATTAACTGAGAAGGAGCTTAGATTTGAACTTGTAGAAAAAGATCCCTATGATGCACTGGATGTTTCCAACTCAGCAATGGGCAGAAAGCCTTCTCCAAATGGGCCCTCACCAATAGGTCACCCTTCATCTGAAAGGAGACCTCCTCATTTTAAAAAGAGTGGTCCACTCACACTCTCACCTTTCACTCCAGTGGGAGGAGGAAGAGGGTCAAGGGGCACTGGAGAATCCTCTGGACCATGCGACTAGCAGTAAAGGAAGAGAATCCAGCTGTCATAAGTTCACTGATTTTCAGAGAGCACCTTCCCAGACTGGGCCCCTCTCTCCTCCAGGGGAACAGGCCAGCAGGCTGATGATCCCTCCGCCAGGCCAAACATATTCTTCTGATGCACGTCTTCCTCTACAAAGGCAAGATAGGTTTTACTCAAAATGTGGTAGAGCATCGGGACCAGCAGAACACAGAATTCCTAATATGCCTCCTTTGGACTCTGATGTGCCTGATTCACCTCTCCATGCTGAAAACCAAGCAACTGGCTCTGGCTCTGTGTTGGCACCTTTCCCTCCAGTCAGAGGTGCCTTGTTTCCACTTGACCCAAGGAGTCAGTTCATGAGGAGAGGACCTTTTTTTCCCGCCACCTCCCCCAGGAAACTTGTCTGGGAACCTAGAGATTATTTTCCACCTGACCCTCCACCCACTCCATTTCCAATGTGAAGTGTCTATGCAGGGAGGGGGTTTTCCTCACAATCTTCCCCCAAGAGCTGGAATTCAGCCCTCTACACCCCCATTCTGAAAGTACCAGTGAGTTCCCTGAAGGGTTCCTTCCACCTGCAAATGAGCCTGTTACTCAACATCCAGAACCAAACAAGAAACCTCATGCTGTTTCTCTCTCTTCAAATGTAATTTGACTTATCTCTCATTTTTAGTTTTTAAGTAACTGCTTTTACTTCAGTAATTGACTATACTTTGCTCCAATTGAAGCTCAATGAAACAATAATTCTTAAGATAGTATTTTGTAAATAAAGATGGTTTATGTAGGAATCTTATGAGTAAATTATTCCTATTTTATGTTATTCCAGAGAACAGCATTTAATCTGATGAAGCCACTATTACATAAACAAGAATGGGAGTTCTAGGTACTTGTAATCTAGCTGATGGAAATATCTTTTAAACTCCCAACAAAGATGTGTATTTAGTATGACTGTAGCAATTGTAAAGTGACTTTAGGCTTAATCAAAAAGTGTCACTGATTTAGAGACTGGGGTTGGGCATTTCAGCTAGTTTTTCCATATCAGAATAACTAGAGCATGGGAGGACTAAAGGAGAGAACACAACTAAACATGTCACGGAAACAGGAGATCTCAACTACAAAGAAAAACGAAGACCTCTTTTTTATATTGGTTGCTTAAAACCTAACATAGCTCTTGAGATACCATATTTCCTACATTAGATTCAAGTGAGTTATGAACTCCCATTTTGACCCCATATACAGATTGCACAATCACATTGTTTACACATCCACGTTTTTACAAAATGCCATATTAGTAACTATTGTATTCTGCTACCTTTTCTAACCTCTACTATCCCCCCTCTCCTGCCCTCCCATCTTCTCTCTCTATCCCGTCTGCTGTAATTTAACGTTTGGGAATTGGAAACCACACTTTAAACTCACTCTCCTCTCCTTCTTCCCTTCTGTCAAATTACTCATCATCTTCTTCTATTTCTCCTCCTCCTCCTCCTCTTCCTCCTCCTCCTTATACCTTTAATTCATTCATCATACACTCATGCATTGGTTCATTCATTCCTTTCACGTATGGTGTTGGGGATCCAACTCAGGACCTTTGAAAGTGTGAAGCCAGCACTCTAGTGCTGAGCCAAAACCCCAGCACCTGTCTTTTTGATTTTATGACTGTTTATATGAAATTCAGAATCGCATTCTGCTATGGTTCACTGATATGTGGATTGACCTAGTCCTTGTTTTCTGGGAGACTTTTGGAAAATATACATGAATTATTAGGAGATTGAAATGAAGAAACAAAGAGGAAATTCCCCAATTTCTTATTCTTAGATTCCATACTCTGACTCTGCCTACCTACTGTAAAAACTTTTAAACTCTTACTCCCCATTTCTATATCATTTCCAACAAGTGAACATTCACTGCCCTACAACAAACCAGAGAACTCACAATGAAAAATGTTTCCCCAGTAGAGACCAAGACACAATACTTATTAAAAAAATACCCTAGTTATGAATTAGTAGGTAAAGCTTTATTTGAGTGTTAAATGTGCTCTAATTATGTGTTTGTGTGTTTGTTGATGTGCGTGGTGTGTGGGTGTGTGTGCTTGTGTGTAAAACAAGCACTGAGGTGTAAAATAAATGCAGGATTGCAACGGCCTTCTTAAAAATAAGAAGCAACTTTATCACATTTGAAGCCCAGTGAAGAATCTGCCTGATACTTAACCTACAATTAATTGAAATGTGAAAAACTCAGGCCTAGAAAAACAAAGCCAACATACATACTGAATCTAATCAGTCCATCTCACATGTTTTCTAATCACTCCTTTAAATAAACCTAAATTGCCAGCATAAAACATCAGTTGTTCTAAAGGAGTGGACGGATGTCCCCTGTCATGGGCTGTGGAAAATACAATGAGGATCCGGCACTCATTGTTATCTAGAATGACTTCTGCCTGAACTACTATTGGAGAATTGTTGCTGATATACTGCGGATCTTATACCAGTCAACTGGAATGAAGGTAATTTCAGGCTGCAAAGGAATACATTGATTTTACTAACTGGTTTTTGGAAAACACTGCCATGAAAAATTATCAATATGTTCATAAAGGCATCTACATGTCTCTTCACAAGGGTTTTACTTAATGGGGCAGGTGTTGAGGTCTGGATATAACTGAACTGTCCATTAGTTGTCTGTTAACTGTCCATTAGGTAGAACAATATAATGGGAATCAGAGTGCACATTCCGGTTTGAACTCAATCTAGGTAACATGGATTCATCTCTGTGTAATAGGCCTGCTTCTGAAAAACACAATGTAGAGCTCCAAAAGCAGAACGATACTTTCAGAATACCATGTTATGTTTGTAAATAGATAGACAGATAGATATACAGAAATCGAAAATCTGAAAACGGTCTGGAAGTGTACATTTCAATAACTTACAATGTCAGTAGTGGGGGATTAATAGCAGATCAAGAAGACCTCTGTACACTCTGCCCAGCTGAGTGCAGTCCCATGACTCCCAGGAAACCTCCTCTGAACTCCCTGCCCAACCCAGCGCTGTCCCATGGCCCCCAAAAGACCTGCCTTGTACTCCATGGCCAGCCCAGTGCTGTCCCATGGCCTCCATGAGACCTCCTCTGCACTCCCTGCCCAGCCCAGTGCTGTCCGATGCCCCCCAGGAGACCTCCTCTGCACTCCCTGCCCAACCCAGCGCTGTCCCATGGCCCCCAGAAGACCTTCTCTACACTCTCTACTCAGCCCAGTAGTGACCCATGACACCAAAGACCTGTGCACTCTCTGCTCAGCCCAGTGGTGACCCATGTCCTCAGGAGACTTTCTCTGCACTCTCTAACCAGCCCAGTGGAGACCCATGAACCCAGGTGACCTTCTGTACAATCCCTGCCCAGCCCAGTGCTGTCCCATGGCCCCCAGGAGACCTCCTCTGCACTCCCTGCCCAACCCAGCGCTGTCCCATGGCCCCCAGAAGACCTTCTCTACACTCTCTACTCAGCCCAGTAGTGACCCATGACACCAAAGACCTGTGCACTCTCTGCTCAGCCCAGTGGTGACCCATGTCCTCAGGAGACTTTCTCTGCACTCTCTAACCAGCCCAGTGGAGACCCATGAACCCAGGTGACCTTCTATACAATCTCTGCCCAGCCCAGTGCTGTCCCATGGCCCCCAGGAGACCTCCTCGGCACTCCCTGCCGAGACCACTGATGTCCCATGGCCCCCAAAAGACCTCCTCTGTACTCCCGGCCCTGCCAGTGCTGCCCCATGGCCGCCAAGAGACATACTCAGCACTCCCTGCCCACCCCAGTGCTGTACCATGGTGCCCAAGAGACGTCCTCTGGACTCCCTGCCCTGCCCAGTGCTGTGCCATGGCGCCCAGTAGACCTTCACTGAACTCCCTGCCCAGCCCACTGCTTTGCCATGGCCCCCAGAGACCTCCTCTGCACTCTCTGCCCATCCGAGTGCTGCCCCATGGCACGCAGCAGACCTGCCTTGTACTCCCTGCCCAGGCCAGTGCTGTACCATAGCCCCCAGGAGACCTCCTCTGCACTCCCTACCCATACCAGTGGTGACCCATGACCCCAGGTGACCTTCTGTGCACACTCTGCCCAGACAAATGGTGACCCATGACCCCCAGTAGACCTCCTCTGCACTCTGTGCCCAGCCCAGTGCTGTCCCATTGCCCCCAGGAGACTTCCTCTGCACTCCCTGCCGTGCCCAGTGGTGACCCATGATTCCATGTGACCTTCTGTGCACTCCCTGCCCAGCCCAGTGCTTTCCCATGGCCCCCAGGAAACCTCCTCTCCATTCCCTGCCCAGCCCAGTGCTTTCCCATGGCCCCCAGGAGACCGTTACACTCCCTGCCCAGCCCAGTGGTGACCCATGGCCCCCAGGAGACCTTCTCTGCATTCTCTACCCAGCACAGTGGTGACCCATGACCCCACGTGACCTTCTATGCACTCTCTGCCCAGCCCAGTGGTGACCCATGAGCCCCAGAAGACCGCCTTTGTACTCTCTGCCCAGCCCAGTGCTGTCCCATTTCCCGCAGGAGACCTGCCTTGTACTCCCTGCCCAGGCAAGTGCTGTCCCATGGCCTCCAGAAGACCTCCTCTGCACTGCCTGCCCATCCCAGCGCTGTCCCATGGCTCCAAGGAGATCTGCATTATACTCCGTGCCCAGCCCAGTGCTGTCCCATGGCCCCCAGGACACCGCCTCTGTACTCTCTGCTCAGACCAGTTCTGTCCCATGGCTACCAGGAGAGATCCTCTGCACTCCCTGACCAGACCACTGCTGTCCCATGGCACCCAGGAGACCTGCCTTGTACTCTCTGCACACCCCAGTGTTGTCCCAGGACGCCCAGGAGACCTCCTCTGCACTCCCTGCCCAGCCCAGTTCTGTCCTATGGCCCCCAGGAGACCTCCTCTGCACTCCCTGCCGAGCCCAGTGGTGACCCATGACCCCAGGTGACCTTCTGTGCACTCCCTGCCCAGCACAGTGCTGTCCCATGGCTCATATAGAGACCTCATCTGCACTCACTGCCCAGCCCAGTGCTGTCCCATGGCCCCCAGGAGATCTCCTCTGTAATCTCTGCCCACACCAGTGCTGTCCCATGGCTCCCAGGAGACCTCTTCTGCACTTCCTGCCCATCCTAGTGCTGTCCCATGGCCCCCAGGAGACCTGCCTTGTACACCCTGCCCAGCCCAGTGCTGCCCCATGGCCCACAGGAGACCTCCTCTGCACTCCCTACCCAGCCCAGTGATGACTAATGGCCCCCAGGAGACCTCCTCTGCACTCCCTGCCCAGCCAAGTGGTGACCCATGACCCCAGGTGACCTTCTGTGGACTCCCTGCCCAGGCAGTGCTGTCTTATGGCCCCCAGGAGACCTTCCCTGCACTCTCTAGCCAGCCCAGTGGTGACCCATGACCCCAGGTTACCTTCTTTGCACTCTCTGCCCAGCCCAGTGGTGACCCATGACCCCCAGGAGACCTTCTCTGCACTCTCTACCAAGCCCAGTGGTGACCAATAAGCCCAGGTGACCTTCTGTGCACTCCCTGCCCAGCACAGTGCTGTCCCATGGCCCCCAGGACACCTCCTCTGCACTCCCTGCCCATCCCAGGGATTCCACATGGCTCATTTGGAGACCTCCTCTGCACTCCCTGCCCAGCCCAGCGCTGTCCCATGTCCCCCAGGAGACCTGCCTTCTACTCCCTGCCCAGCCCAGTGCTGTCCTGTGGTCCCCAGGACACAGCCTCTGTACTCGCTGCTCAGCCCAGTGCTGTCCCATGGCCCCCAGGTGACCTCCTCTGCACTCCCTGCCTAGCCCACTGCTGCCCCATAGCCCACAGGAGACCTTCGTTGTACTCCCTGCACAACCCAGTGCTATCCCATGGCCCCCAGGAGACCTCCTCTGCACTCTGTGCCCAGACCAGTGCTGTCCCATGCCCCCCAGGAGACGTCCTCTGCACTCCCTGCCCTACCAGGCGCTCTCCTGTGGCCCCCAGGAGACCTTTTCGGCACTCTCTACCCAGCCCAGTAGTGACCCATGACACCAATGACCTTCTGTGCACTCTCTGCTCAGCCCAGTGGTGACACATGTCCCCAGGAGACCTTCTCTGCACTCTCTACCAAGCCCAGTGGTGACCCATGAACCCAGGTGACCTTCAGTACAATCCCTGACCAGCCCAGTGCTGTCCCACGGACCCCAGGAGACCTCATCGGCACTTCCTGTCCAGACCACTGATGTCCCATGGACCCCAAAAGACCTACTCTGTACTCCCGGCCCAGCCCAGTGGTGCCCCATGGCCGCCAAGAGACCTCCTCGGCACTCCCTGCCCACCCCAGTGCTGTACCATGGCCCCCAAGAGACCCACTCTGTACTCTCTGCCCTGCCCAGTGCTGTCCCATGGCGCCCAGGACACCTCTTCTGCACTCCCTGCCCAGCCCAGTGCTGTCCCATGGCACATTTGGAGACCTCCTCTGAACTACCTGCAAAGCCCCGTGCTGTCGCCTGCGCCCAGAGACCTCCTCTGCACGCCTTGCCGAGCCCAGTGCTGTCCCATGGCCCCCAGGAGACCTCCTCTGCATTCTCTGCCTACCTAGTGCTGTCCCATGGCCGGCAGGAGACCTCCTCTGCACTCCCTGCCCAGCCCAGTGCTGTCCCATGGTACCCAGGAGACCTCCTCTGTACTCTCTGCCCAGCCCAGTGCTGTCCCATGGCCCCCAGGAGACCTCCTCTTAACTCCCTTCCAAGCCCAGTGCTGTGCCATGTCGCCCAGGAGACCTTCACTGGACTTCCTGCCCAACCCAGTGCTTTCCCATGGCCCCCAGAGACCTCCTATGCACTCCCTGCCAATCCCAGCGCTGTCCCGTGGCCCACAGGAGACCTCCTCTGCACTCCCTACCCACCACAGTGGTGACCCATGACACCAGGTGACCTTCTGTGCACACTCTGCCCAGCCAATTGGTGACCCATGACCCCCAGGAGACCTCCTCTGCACTCCCTGCCCAGCCCAGTGCTTTCCCATGGCCCCCAGGAAACCTCTTCTGCATTCCCTGCCCAGCCCAGTGGTGTCCCATGGCCTCCAGAAGACCTCCTCTGCACTCCCTGCCCATCCCAGCGCTGTCCCATGGCCCCAAAGAGATCTGCCTTCTACTCCCTGCCCAGCCCAGTGCTGTCCCATGGCCCCTAGGACACCGCCTCTGTACTCTCTGCTCAGACCTTTCTGTCCCATGGCCCCCAAGAAACCTCCTCTGCACTCCCTGCCCAGCCCAGTGCTTTCCCATGGTCCCCAGGAGACCGCTACACTCCCTGCCCAGCCCAGTGGTGACCCATGGCCCCCAGGAGACCTTCTCTGCATTTTCTACCCAGCACAGTGGTGACCCATGACCCCAGGTGACCTTCTGTGCACTCTCTGCCCAGACCAGTGCTGTCCCATGGGCCCCAGGAGACCTCTTCTACACTTCCTGCCCATCCCAGCGCGGTCCCATCGCCCCCAGGAGACCTGCCTTGTACACCCTGCCCAGCCCAGTGCTGTCCCATGGCCCCCAGGAGACCTCCTCTGCACTCCCTGCCCAGCCCAGTGCTGTCCCATGGCCCCCAGGACACCTCCTCTGCACTCCCTGCCCAGCCCAGGGATTCCCCATGGCTCATTTGGGGACCTCCTCTGCACTCCCTGCCCAGCCCAGCGCTGTAACATGGCCCCCAGGAGACCTGCCTTCTACTCCCTGCCCAGCCCAGTGCTGTCCCGTGGTCCCAAGGACACAGCCTCTGTACTCTCTGCTCAGCCCAGTGCTGTCCCATGGACCCTAGGAGACCTCCTCTGTACTCCTTGCCCAGCCCACTGCTGCCCCATGGCCCCCAGGAGACCTTCCTTGTACTCCCTGCACAGCCCAATGCTGTCCCATGGGCCCCATGAGACCTCCTCTGCACTCCGTGCCCAGCCCAGTGCTGTACCATGGCCCCCAAGAGACCTCCTCTGTACTCCCTGCCCTGCCCAGTGCTGTCCCATGGCGCCCAAGAGGCCTTAACTGGACTCCCTGCCCAGCCCACTGCTTTGCCATGGCCCGCAGAGACCTCCTCTGCACTCCCTGTCCATCCCAGCGCTGTCCCATGGCACGCAGGAGACCAGCCTTGTTCTCCCTGCCCAGCCCAGTGCTGTACCATGTCCCCCAGAAGACCTCCTCTGCACAACCTGCCCATCCCAGCGCTGTCCCATGGCACGCAGGAGACCAGCCTTATTCTCCCTGCCCAGCCCAGTGCTGTACCATGGCCCCCAGGAGACCTCCTCTGCACTCCCTACCCACACCAGTGGTGACCCATGACACCAGGTGACCTTCTGTGCACACTCTGCCCAGCCAATTGGTGACCCATGACGCCCAGGAGACCTCCTCTGCACTCCCTGCTCAGCCCAGTGCTGTCCCATGGCCCACAGGAGACTTCCTCTGCACTCCCTGCCCTGACCAGTGGTGACCCATGATTCCAGGTGACCTTCTGTGCACTCCCACCCCTGCCCAGTGCTTTCCCATGGCCCCCAGGAAACCTCCTCTGCACTCCCTGCCCAGCCCAGTGCTTTCCCATGGCCCCCAAGAGACCGTTACACTCCCTGCCCAGCCCAGTGGTGACCCATGGGCCCCAGGAGACCTTCTCTGCATTCTCTACCGAGCACAGTAGTGACCCATGACCCCAGGTGACCTTCTGTGCACTCCCTCCCCAGCCCAGTGCTTTCCCATGGCCCCCAGGAAACCTCCTCTGTACTCTCTGCCAAGCCCAGTGCTATCCCATTTCCCCCAGGAGACCTGCCTTGTACTCCCTGCCCAGCCCAGTGTTGTCCCATGGCCTACAGAAGACCTCCTCTGCACTCCCTGCCACTACCAGCGCTGTCCCATGGCCCCCAGGAGATCTGACTTCTACTCCCTGCCCAGCCCAGTGCTGTCCCATGGCCCCCAGGACACCGCCTCTGTACTCTCTGCTCAGACCAGTTCTGTCCCATGGCTACCAGGAGACCTCCTCTGCACTCCTTACCCAGGCCAGTGCTGTCCCATGGCACCAAGGAGACCTGCCTTGTACTCTCTGCACAGCCCAGTGCTGTACCACGGCCCCCAGGAGACCTGCCTTGTACACCCGGCCAAGCCCAGTGCTGTCCCATGGCCCCCAGGAGCCCTCCTCTGCACTCCCTGCCCAGCCCAGTGATGATTCATGGCCCCCAAGAGACCTCCTCTGCACTCCCTGCCCAGCCAACTGGTGACCCATGACCCCAGGTGACCTTCTGTGCACTCCCTGCTCACCCAGTGCTGTCTTATGGCCCCCAGGAGACCATCTCTGCACTCTCTACCCAGCCCAGTGGTGACCCATGACCCCAGGTTACCTTCTTTGCAATCTCTGCCCAGCCCAGTGGTGACCCCTGACCCCCAGGAGACCTTCTCTGCACTCTCTACCAAGCCCAGTGGTGAACAATAAGCCCAGGTGACCTTCTGTGCACTCCCTGCCCAGCACACTGCTGTCCCATGGCCCCCAGGACACCTCCTCTGCACTCCCTGCCCAGCCCAGGGATTTCCCATGGCTCATTTGGAGACCTCCTCTGCACTCCCTGCCCAGCCCAGCGCTGTCCCATGGCCCCCAGGAGACCTGCCTTCTACTCCCTGCCCAGCCCAGTGCTGTCCCGTGGTCCCCAGGACACAGCCTCTGTACTCTCTGCTCAGCCCAGTGCTGTCCCATGGACCCCAGGAGACCTCCTCTGCACTCCTTGCCCAGCCCACTGCTGCCCCATGGCCCCAAGGAGACCTGTCTTGTACTCCCTGCACAGCCCAGTGCTGTCCCATGGCCCCCATGAGACCTCCTCTGCACTCCGTGCCCAGCCCAGTGCTGTCCCATGGCTCATTTGGAAACCTCCTCTGCACTCCCTGCCCAGACCAGAGCTGTCCCATGGCCCCCAGGAGACCACCTCTGTACACTCTGCCCAGCTCAGTGCCGTCCCATGACTCCCAGGAGACCTCCTCTGCACTCCCTGCCTACCCAGCGCTTTCCCATGGCCCCCAGGATACCTGCCTTGTACTCCCTGGCCAGCCCAGTGCTGTCCCATGGCCCCCATGAACCTCCTCTGCACTCCCTGTAAAGCCCAGTGCTGTCC
Source organism: Callospermophilus lateralis (assembly GCF_048772815.1). NCBI lineage: Eukaryota > Metazoa > Chordata > Mammalia > Rodentia > Sciuridae > Callospermophilus > Callospermophilus lateralis. The sequence goes on along the minus strand of NW_027515346.1, from coordinate 3,594,167 downwards.
CCTGCCCCCCAGGAGAACTCCTCTGCACTCCCTGCCCAACCCAGCGCTGTCCCATGGCCCCCAGGAGACCTGCCTTGTACTCCCTGGCCAGCCCAGTGCTGTCCCATGGCCCCCATGAACCTCCTCTGCGCGCCCTGCCAAGCCCAGTCCTGTCTCATGGCCCGCAGGAGACCTCCTCTGCACTCCCTGCCCAACCCAGCGCTGTCCTATGGCCCCCAGGAGACCTTCTCTGCACTCTATACCCAGCCCAGTAGTGACCCATGACACCAATGGCCTTCTGTGCACTCTCTGCTCAGCCCAGTGGTGACCCACGTCCCCAGGAGACCTTCTCTGCACTCTCTACCCAGCCCAGTGATGACCCATGAACCCAGGTGACCTTCTATACAATCTCTGCCCAGCCCAGTGCTGTCCCATGGCCCCCAGGAGACCTCCTCGGCACTCCCTGCCCAGATCACTGATGTCCCATGGCCCCCAAAAGACCTCCTCTGTACTCCCGGCCCAGCCCAGTGGTGCCCCATGGCCGCCAAGAGACCTCCTCGGCACTCCCTGCCCACCCCAGTGCTGTACCATAGCCCCCAAGAGACCTCCTCTGTACTCCCTGCCCTGCCCAGTGCTGTGCCATGGCGCCCAGGAGACCTCCTCTGGACTCCCTGGCCAGTCCAGTGCTGTCCCCTGGCCCCCATAAGACCTCCTCGGCACTCCATGCAAAGCCCAGCGCTGTCCCATGCCCCCCAGGAAACCTCCTCTGCACTCCCGGCCCAACCCAGCGCTGCCCTATGGCCCCCAGGAGCCCTTCTCTGCACTCTATACCCAACCTAGTAGTGACCCATGACACCAATGACCTTCTGTGCACTCTCTGCTCAGCCCAGTGGTGACCCATGTCCCCAGGAGACCTTCTCTGTACTCTCTACTAAGCCCAGTGGTGACCCATGAACCCAGGTGACCTTCTGTACAATCCCTGCCCAGCCCAGTGCTGTCACATGTCCCACATGAAACCTCCTCTGCACTCCCTGACCAGCCCAGTGCTGTCCCATGGCCCCCAGGAGACCTCCTCTGCACTCCCTGCCCTACCTAGTGCTGTCCTATGGCCGCCAGGAGACCTCCTCTGCACTCCCTGCCCAGACCAGTGCTGTCCCATGGTCCCCAGGAGACATCCTCTGTACTCCCTGCCCAGCCCAGTGCTGTCCCATGGCCCCCAGGAGACCTCCTCTGCACTCGCTACCCAACACAGTGGTGACCCATGACCCCAGGTGACCTTCTGGGCACACTCTGCCCAGCCAATTGGTGACCCATGACACCCAGGAGACCTCCTCTGCACTCCCTGCCCAGCCCAGTGCTTTCCCATGGCCCCCAGGAAACCTCCTCTGCACTCCCTGCCCAGCCCATTGCTTTCCCATGGCCCCCAGGAGACCGTTACACTCCCTACCCAGCCCAGTGGTGACCCAGGGCCCCCAGGAGACCTTCTCTGCATTCTCTACCCAGCACTGTGGTGACCCATGACCCCGGGAGACCTCCTCTGCACTCCCTGCCCAGCCGAGTGGTGACCCATGACCCCAGGTGACCTTCTGTGCACTCCCTGCCCAGTGCAGTGCTGTCCCATGGCTCATTTAGAGACCTCATCTGAACTCACTGCCCAGCCCAGTGCTGTCCCATAGCCCCCAGGAGATCTCCTCTGTACTCTATGCCCAGACCAGTGCTGTCCCATGGCCCCCAGGAGACCTCTTCTGCACTTCCTGCCCATCCTAGTGCTGTCCCATGGCCCCCAGGAGACCTGCCTTGTACACCCTGCCCAGCCCAGTGCTATCCCATGGCCCCCAGGACAACTCCTCTGCACTCCCTGCCCAGCCCAGTGCTGTCTTATGGCCCCCAGAAGACCTTCTGTGCACTCTGTACCCAGCCCAGTGGTGACCCATGACCACAGGTTACCTTCTTTGCAATCTGTGCCCAGCACAGTGGTGACCCATAACCCCCAGGAGACCTTTTCTGCACTCTCTACCAAGCCCAGTGGTGACCAATAAGCCCAGGTGACCTACTGTGCACTCCCTGCCCAGCACAGTGCTGTCCCATGGCCCCCAGGACACCTCCTCTGCACTCCCTGCCAAGCCCAGTGCTTTCCCATGGCTCATTTGGAGACCTCATCTGCACTCCCTGCCCAGCCCAGTGTTGTCCCATGGCCCCCAGGAGACCTCCTCTGCACTCCCTGCCCAGCCCACTGCTGCCCCATTGCCCCCAGGAGACCTGCCTTGTATTCCCTGCACACCCCAGTGCTGTCCCATGGTCCTCAGGAGACCTCCTCTGCACTCCGTGCCAAGCCCAGTGCTGTCCCATGGCTCATTTGGAAACTTCCTCTACACTCCCTGCCCAGACCAGTGCTGTCCGATGGCCCCCAGGAGAACACCTCTGTACACTCTGCCCAGCTCAGTGCAGTCCCATGACTCCCAGGAGACCTCCTCCGCACTCCCTGCCAACCCAGCGCTGTCCCATGGCCCCCAGGAGACCTGCCTTGTACTCCCTGGCCAGCCCAGTGCTGTCCCATGGCCCTCATGAGACCTCCTCTGCACTCCCTGCCAAGCCCAGTGCTGTCCCATGACCCCCAGGAGACCTCCTCTGCACTCCCTGCCCAACCCAGCGCTGCCCTATGGCCCCCAGGAGCCCTTCTCTGCACTCTATACCCAACCCAGTAGTGACCCATGACACCAATGACCTTCTGTGCACTCTCTGCTCAGCCCAGTGGTGACCCATGTCCCCAGGAGACCTTCTCTGCACTCTCTACCCAGCCCAGTGGTGACCCATGAACCCAGGTGACCTTCTGTACAATCCCTGCCCAGCACAGTGCTGTCACATGTCCCACATGAGACCTCCTCTGCACTCCCTGACCAGCCCAGTGCTGTCCCATGGCACCCAGGAGGCCTCCTCTGCACTCCCTGCCCTACCTACTGTCCTATGGCCACCAGGAGACCTCCTCTGCACTCCCTGCCCAGCCCAGTGCTGTCCCATGGCCCCCAGGAGACCTCCTCTGCACTCCCTACCCACCACAGTGGTAACCCATGACCCCAGGTGACATTCTGTGCACACTCTGCCCAGCCAATTGGTGACCCATGACCCCCAGGAGACCTCCTCCGCACTCCCTGCCCAGCCCAGTGCTTTCCCATGGCCCCCAGGAAACCTCCACTGCACTCCCTGCCCAGCCCAGTGCTTTCCCATCCCCCCAGGAGACCGTTACACTCCCTACCCATCCCAGTGGTGACCCAGGGCCCCCAGGAGACCTTCTCTGCATTCTCTACCCAGCACAGTGGTGACCCATGACCCCGGGAGATCTCCTCTGAAATCCCTGCCCAGCCGAGTGGTGACCCATGACCCCAGGTGACCTTCTGTGCACTCCCTGCCCAGGCCAGTGCTGTCCCATGGCTCATTTAGAGACCTCCTCTGAACTCACTGCCCAACCCAATGCTGTCCCATAGCCCCCAGGAGATCTCCTCTGTACTCTATGCACAGACCAGTGCAGTCCCATGGCCCCCAGGAGACCTCTTCTGCACTTCCTGCCCATCCTAGCGCTGTCCCATGGCCCCCAGGAGACCTGCCTTGTACACCCTGCCCAGCCCAGTGCTGTCCCATGGCCCCCAGGAGACCTCCTCTGCACTCCCTGCCCAGCCCAGTGATGACTCATAGCCCCCAAGAAACCTCCTCTGCACTCCCTGCCCAGCCAAGCGGTGACCCATGACCCTGGAGACGTTCTGTGCACTCCCTGGTCAGCCCAGTGCTGTCTTATGGCCCCCAGAAGACCTTCTGTGCACTCTCTACCCAGCCCAGTGGTGACCCATGATCCCAGGTTACCTTCCTTGCAATCTGTGCCCAGCACAGTGGTGACCCATGACCCCCAGGAGACCTTTTCTGCACTCTCTACAAAGCCCAGTGGTGACCAATAAGCCCAGGTGACCTTCTGTGCACTCCCTGCCCAGCACAGTGCTGTCCCATGGCCCCCAGGACACCTCCTCTGCACTCCCTGCCAAGCCCAGTGCTTTCCCATGGCTCATTTGGAGACCTCATCTGCACTCTCTGCCCAGCCCAGTGCTGTCCCATGGCCCCCAGGAGACCACCTCTGCACTCCCTGCCCAGCCCACTGCTGCCCCATGGCGCCCAGGAGACCTGCCTTGTACTCCCTGCAGAGCCCAGTGCTGTCCCATGGCCCTCAGGAGACCTCCTCTGCACTCCGTGCCCAGTCCAGTGCTGTCCCATGGCTCATTTGGAAACTTCCTCTGCACTCCCTGCCCAGACCAGTGCTGTTCCATGGCCCCCAGGAGAACACCTCTGTACACTCTGCCCAGCTCAGTGCAGTCCCATGACTCCCAGGAGACCTCCTCCGCACTCCCTGCCAACCGAGCGCTGTCCCATGTACCCCAGGAGACCTGCCTTGTACTCCCTGGACAGCCCAGTGCTGTCCCATGGCCCCCAGGAGCCCTCCTCTGCACTCCCTGCCCAGCCCAGTGATGATTCATGGCCCCCAAGAGACCTCCTCTGCACTCCCTGCCCAGCCAACTGGTGACCCATGACCCCAGGTGACCTTCTGTGCACTCCCTGCTCACCCAGTGCTGTCTTATGGCCCCCAGGAGACCATCTCTGCACTCTCTACCCAGCCCAGTGGTGACCCATGACCCCAGGTTACCTTCTTTGCAATCTCTGCCCAGCCCAGTGGTGACCCCTGACCCCCAGGAGACCTTCTCTGCACTCTCTACCAAGCCCAGTGGTGAACAATAAGCCCAGGTGACCTTCTGTGCACTCCCTGCCCAGCACACTGCTGTCCCATGGCCCCCAGGACACCTCCTCTGCACTCCCTGCCCAGCCCAGGGATTTCCCATGGCTCATTTGGAGACCTCCTCTGCACTCCCTGCCCAGCCCAGCGCTGTCCCATGGCCCCCAGGAGACCTGCCTTCTACTCCCTGCCCAGCCCAGTGCTGTCCCGTGGTCCCCAGGACACAGCCTCTGTACTCTCTGCTCAGCCCAGTGCTGTCCCATGGACCCCAGGAGACCTCCTCTGCACTCCTTGCCCAGCCCACTGCTGCCCCATGGCCCCAAGGAGACCTGTCTTGTACTCCCTGCACAGCCCAGTGCTGTCCCATGGCCCCCATGAGACCTCCTCTGCACTCCGTGCCCAGCCCAGTGCTGTCCCATGGCTCATTTGGAAACCTCCTCTGCACTCCCTGCCCAGACCAGAGCTGTCCCATGGCCCCCAGGAGACCACCTCTGTACACTCTGCCCAGCTCAGTGCCGTCCCATGACTCCCAGGAGACCTCCTCTGCACTCCCTGCCTACCCAGCGCTTTCCCATGGCCCCCAGGATACCTGCCTTGTACTCCCTGGCCAGCCCAGTGCTGTCCCATGGCCCCCATGAACCTCCTCTGCACTCCCTGTAAAGCCCAGTGCTGTCCCCTGCCCCCCAGGAGAACTCCTCTGCACTCCCTGCCCAACCCAGCGCTGTCCCATGGCCCCCAGGAGACCTGCCTTGTACTCCCTGGCCAGCCCAGTGCTGTCCCATGGCCCCCATGAACCTCCTCTGCGCGCCCTGCCAAGCCCAGTCCTGTCTCATGGCCCGCAGGAGACCTCCTCTGCACTCCCTGCCCAACCCAGCGCTGTCCTATGGCCCCCAGGAGACCTTCTCTGCACTCTATACCCAGCCCAGTAGTGACCCATGACACCAATGGCCTTCTGTGCACTCTCTGCTCAGCCCAGTGGTGACCCACGTCCCCAGGAGACCTTCTCTGCACTCTCTACCCAGCCCAGTGATGACCCATGAACCCAGGTGACCTTCTATACAATCTCTGCCCAGCCCAGTGCTGTCCCATGGCCCCCAGGAGACCTCCTCGGCACTCCCTGCCCAGATCACTGATGTCCCATGGCCCCCAAAAGACCTCCTCTGTACTCCCGGCCCAGCCCAGTGGTGCCCCATGGCCGCCAAGAGACCTCCTCGGCACTCCCTGCCCACCCCAGTGCTGTACCATAGCCCCCAAGAGACCTCCTCTGTACTCCCTGCCCTGCCCAGTGCTGTGCCATGGCGCCCAGGAGACCTCCTCTGGACTCCCTGGCCAGTCCAGTGCTGTCCCCTGGCCCCCATAAGACCTCCTCGGCACTCCATGCAAAGCCCAGCGCTGTCCCATGCCCCCCAGGAAACCTCCTCTGCACTCCCGGCCCAACCCAGCGCTGCCCTATGGCCCCCAGGAGCCCTTCTCTGCACTCTATACCCAACCTAGTAGTGACCCATGACACCAATGACCTTCTGTGCACTCTCTGCTCAGCCCAGTGGTGACCCATGTCCCCAGGAGACCTTCTCTGTACTCTCTACTAAGCCCAGTGGTGACCCATGAACCCAGGTGACCTTCTGTACAATCCCTGCCCAGCCCAGTGCTGTCACATGTCCCACATGAAACCTCCTCTGCACTCCCTGACCAGCCCAGTGCTGTCCCATGGCCCCCAGGAGACCTCCTCTGCACTCCCTGCCCTACCTAGTGCTGTCCTATGGCCGCCAGGAGACCTCCTCTGCACTCCCTGCCCAGACCAGTGCTGTCCCATGGTCCCCAGGAGACATCCTCTGTACTCCCTGCCCAGCCCAGTGCTGTCCCATGGCCCCCAGGAGACCTCCTCTGCACTCGCTACCCAACACAGTGGTGACCCATGACCCCAGGTGACCTTCTGGGCACACTCTGCCCAGCCAATTGGTGACCCATGACACCCAGGAGACCTCCTCTGCACTCCCTGCCCAGCCCAGTGCTTTCCCATGGCCCCCAGGAAACCTCCTCTGCACTCCCTGCCCAGCCCATTGCTTTCCCATGGCCCCCAGGAGACCGTTACACTCCCTACCCAGCCCAGTGGTGACCCAGGGCCCCCAGGAGACCTTCTCTGCATTCTCTACCCAGCACTGTGGTGACCCATGACCCCGGGAGACCTCCTCTGCACTCCCTGCCCAGCCGAGTGGTGACCCATGACCCCAGGTGACCTTCTGTGCACTCCCTGCCCAGTGCAGTGCTGTCCCATGGCTCATTTAGAGACCTCATCTGAACTCACTGCCCAGCCCAGTGCTGTCCCATAGCCCCCAGGAGATCTCCTCTGTACTCTATGCCCAGACCAGTGCTGTCCCATGGCCCCCAGGAGACCTCTTCTGCACTTCCTGCCCATCCTAGTGCTGTCCCTGGCCCCCAGGAGACCTGCCTTGTACACCCTGCCCAGCCCAGTGCTATCCCATGGCCCCCAGGACAACTCCTCTGCACTCCCTGCCCAGCCCAGTGCTGTCTTATGGCCCCCAGAAGACCTTCTGTGCACTCTGTACCCAGCCCAGTGGTGACCCATGACCACAGGTTACCTTCTTTGCAATCTGTGCCCAGCACAGTGGTGACCCATAACCCCCAGGAGACCTTTTCTGCACTCTCTACCAAGCCCAGTGGTGACCAATAAGCCCAGGTGACCTACTGTGCACTCCCTGCCCAGCACAGTGCTGTCCCATGGCCCCCAGGACACCTCCTCTGCACTCCCTGCCAAGCCCAGTGCTTTCCCATGGCTCATTTGGAGACCTCATCTGCACTCCCTGCCCAGCCCAGTGTTGTCCCATGGCCCCCAGGAGACCTCCTCTGCACTCCCTGCCCAGCCCACTGCTGCCCCATTGCCCCCAGGAGACCTGCCTTGTATTCCCTGCACACCCCAGTGCTGTCCCATGGTCCTCAGGAGACCTCCTCTGCACTCCGTGCCAAGCCCAGTGCTGTCCCATGGCTCATTTGGAAACTTCCTCTACACTCCCTGCCCAGACCAGTGCTGTCCGATGGCCCCCAGGAGAACACCTCTGTACACTCTGCCCAGCTCAGTGCAGTCCCATGACTCCCAGGAGACCTCCTCCGCACTCCCTGCCAACCCAGCGCTGTCCCATGGCCCCCAGGAGACCTGCCTTGTACTCCCTGGCCAGCCCAGTGCTGTCCCATGGCCCTCATGAGACCTCCTCTGCACTCCCTGCCAAGCCCAGTGCTGTCCCATGACCCCCAGGAGACCTCCTCTGCGCTCCCTGCCCAACCCAGCGCTGCCCTATGGCCCCCAGGAGCCCTTCTCTGCACTCTATACCCAACCCAGTAGTGACCCATGACACCAATGACCTTCTGTGCACTCTCTGCTCAGCCCAGTGGTGACCCATGTCCCCAGGAGACCTTCTCTGCACTCTCTACCCAGCCCAGTGGTGACCCATGAACCCAGGTGACCTTCTGTACAATCCCTGCCCAGCACAGTGCTGTCACATGTCCCACATGAGACCTCCTCTGCACTCCCTGACCAGCCCAGTGCTGTCCCATGGCACCCAGGAGGCCTCCTCTGCACTCCCTGCCCTACCTACTGTCCTATGGCCACCAGGAGACCTCCTCTGCACTCCCTGCCCAGCCCAGTGCTGTCCCATGGCCCCCAGGAGACCTCCTCTGCACTCCCTACCCACCACAGTGGTAACCCATGACCCCAGGTGACATTCTGTGCACACTCTGCCCAGCCAATTGGTGACCCATGACCCCCAGGAGACCTCCTCCGCACTCCCTGCCCAGCCCAGTGCTTTCCCATGGCCCCCAGGAAACCTCCACTGCACTCCCTGCCCAGCCCAGTGCTTTCCCATGGCCCCCAGGAGACCGTTACACTCCCTACCCATCCCAGTGGTGACCCAGGGCCCCCAGGAGACCTTCTCTGCATTCTCTACCCAGCACAGTGGTGACCCATGACCCCGGGAGATCTCCTCTGAAATCCCTGCCCAGCCGAGTGGTGACCCATGACCCCAGGTGACCTTCTGTGCACTCCCTGCCCAGGCCAGTGCTGTCCCATGGCTCATTTAGAGACCTCCTCTGAACTCACTGCCCAACCCAATGCTGTCCCATAGCCCCCAGGAGATCTCCTCTGTACTCTATGCACAGACCAGTGCAGTCCCATGGCCCCCAGGAGACCTCTTCTGCACTTCCTGCCCATCCTAGCGCTGTCCCATGGCCCCCAGGAGACCTGCCTTGTACACCCTGCCCAGCCCAGTGCTGTCCCATGGCCCCCAGGAGACCTCCTCTGCACTCCCTGCCCAGCCCAGTGATGACTCATAGCCCCCAAGAAACCTCCTCTGCACTCCCTGCCCAGCCAAGCGGTGACCCATGACCCTGGAGACGTTCTGTGCACTCCCTGGTCAGCCCAGTGCTGTCTTATGGCCCCCAGAAGACCTTCTGTGCACTCTCTACCCAGCCCAGTGGTGACCCATGATCCCAGGTTACCTTCCTTGCAATCTGTGCCCAGCACAGTGGTGACCCATGACCCCCAGGAGACCTTTTCTGCACTCTCTACAAAGCCCAGTGGTGACCAATAAGCCCAGGTGACCTTCTGTGCACTCCCTGCCCAGCACAGTGCTGTCCCATGGCCCCCAGGACACCTCCTCTGCACTCCCTGCCAAGCCCAGTGCTTTCCCATGGCTCATTTGGAGACCTCATCTGCACTCTCTGCCCAGCCCAGTGCTGTCCCATGGCCCCCAGGAGACCACCTCTGCACTCCCTGCCCAGCCCACTGCTGCCCCATGGCGCCCAGGAGACCTGCCTTGTACTCCCTGCAGAGCCCAGTGCTGTCCCATGGCCCTCAGGAGACCTCCTCTGCACTCCGTGCCCAGTCCAGTGCTGTCCCATGGCTCATTTGGAAACTTCCTCTGCACTCCCTGCCCAGACCAGTGCTGTTCCATGGCCCCCAGGAGAACACCTCTGTACACTCTGCCCAGCTCAGTGCAGTCCCATGACTCCCAGGAGACCTCCTCCGCACTCCCTGCCAACCGAGCGCTGTCCCATGTACCCCAGGAGACCTGCCTTGTACTCCCTGGACAGCCCAGTGCTGTCCCATGGCCCCCATGAGACCTCCTCTGCACTCCCTGCGAAGCCCAGTGCTGTCCCATGCCCCCCAGGAGACCTCCTCTGCACTCCCTGCCCAACCCAGCCCTGTCCTATGGCCCCCAGGAGACCTTCTCTGCACTCTCTACCCAGCCCAGTAGTGACCCATGACACCAATGACCTTCTGTGCACTCTCTGCTCAGCCCAGTGGTGACCCATGTCCCCAGGAGACCTTCTCTGCACTGTCTACCCAGCCCAGTGGTGACCCATGAACCCAGGTGACCTTCTGTACAATCCCAGCCCAGCCCAGTGCTGTCACATGTCCCACAGGAGACCTCTTCGGCACTCCCTGACAAGTCCAGTGCTGTCCCATGGCCCCCAGAAGACCTCCTCGGCACTCCCTGCCCAGACCACTGATGTCCCATGGCCCCCAAAAGACGTCCTCTGTACTCCCGGCCCAGCCCAGTGCTGCCCCATGGCCGCAAGAGACCTCCTCGGCACTCCCTGCCCACCCCAGTGCTGTACCATGGCCCCCAAGAGACCTCCTCTGTACTCTCTGCCCTGCCCAGTGCTGTCCCATGGCGCCCAGGAGACCTCCTCTGCACTCCCTGCGCAGCCCAGTGCTGTCCCATGGCTCATTTGGAGACCTGCTCTGCACTACCTGCCCAGCCCAGTGCTGTCGCAGGTGCCCAGAGACCTCCTCTGCACTCCCTGCCCAGCCCAGTGCTGTCCCATGGCCGCCAGGAGACCTCCTCTGCACTCCCTGCCCTACCTAGTTCTGTCCCATGGCCGCCAGGAGACTTCCTCTGCACTCCCTGCCCAGCCCAGTGCTGTCCCATGGTCCCCAGGAGACCTCCTCTGTACTCTCTCCATAGCCCAGTGCTGTCCCATGGCCCCCAGGAGACCTCCACTGCACTCCCTTCCCAGCCCAGTGCTGTGCCATGGCGCCCAGGAGACCTTCACTGGACTCCCTGCCCAGCCCAGTGCTTTGCCATGGTCCCCAGAGACCTCCTCTGCACCCCCTGCCCAGCCCAGCGCTGTCTCATGGCACCCAGGAGACCTGCCTTTTACTCCCTGCCCACCCAGTGCTGTACCATGGCCACCAGGAGACCTCCTCTGGACTCCCTGCGCAGCCCAGTGCTTTCCCATGGCCCCCCGGAAACCTCCTCTGCACTCCCTGCCCAGCCCAGTGCTGTCCCATGGCATCCAGAAGACCTCCTCTGCACTCCCTGCCCATCCCAGCGCGTTCCCATGGCCCCAAGGAGATCTGCCTTCTACTCCCTGCCCAGCCCAGTGCTTTCCAATGGCCCCCAGGACACCGACTCTGTACTCTCTGCTCAGACCACTTCTGTCCCATGGCTACCAGGAGACCTCCTCTGAACTCCCTGCCCAGCCCACTGCTGTCCCATGGCACACAGGAGACCTACCTTGTACTCTCTGCACAGCCCAGTGCTGTCCCACGGCCCCCAGGAGACCTCCTATTCACTCCCTGCCCAGCCCAGTTCTGTCCTATGCCCCCAGGAGACCTCCTCTGCACTCCCTGCCCAGCCCAGTGGTGACCCATGACCCCAGGTGACCTTCTTTGCACTCCCTGCCCAGTGCAGTGCTGTCCCATGGCTCATTTAGAGAACTCCTCTGCACTCACTGCCCAGCCCAGTGCTGTCCCATGGCCCCCAGGAGATCTCCTCTGTACTCTCTGCCCAGACCAGTGCTGTCCCATGACCCCCAGGAGACCTGTTCTGCACTTCCTGCCCATCCTAGCGCTGTCCTATGGCCCCCAGGAGACCTGCCTTGTACATCCGGCCCAGCCCAGTGCTGTCCGATGGCCCCCAGGAGACCTCCTCTGCACTCCTTGCCCAGCCCAGTGATGACTCATGGCCCCCAGGAGACCTCCTCTGCACTCCCTGCCCAGCCAAGTGGTGACTCATGACCCCAGGTGACCTTCTGTGCACTCCCTGCCCAGCCCAGTGCTGTCTTATGGGCCCCAGGAGACCTTCGCTGCACTCTCTACCCAGCCCAGTGGTGACCAATAAGCCCAGGTGACCTTCTGTGCACTCCCTGCCCAGGACAGTGCTGTCCCATGGCCCCCAGGACACCTCTTCTGCACTCCCTGCCCAGCCCAGTGCTTTCCCATGGCTCATTTGGAGACCTCCTCTGCACTCCCTTCCCATCCCAGCGCTGTTCCATGGCCCCCAGGAGACCTGCCTTCTACTCCCTGCCCAGCCCAGTGCTGTCCCGTGGTCCCAAGGACACAGCCTCTGTACTCTCTGCTCAGCCCAGTGCTGTCCCATGGCCCCTAGGCGACCTCCTCTGCACTCCCTGCCTAGCCCACTGTTGCCCCGTGGCCCCCAGGAGACCAGCCTTGTACTCCCTGCACAGCCCAGAGCTGTCCCATGGCCCCCAGGAGACCTCCTCTGCACTCCGTGCCCAGCCCAGTGCTGTCCCATGGCTGATTTGGAAACCTCCTCTGCACTCCGTGCCCAGACCAGTGCTGTCCCATGGCCCCCAGGAGACCACCTCTGTACACTCTGCCCAGCTGAGTGCAGTCCCGTGACTCCCAGGAGACCTCCTCTGAACTCCCTGCCCAAACCAGCGCTGCCGCATGGCCCCCAAGAAACCTGCCTTATACTCCCTGGCCAGCCCAGTGCTGTCCCATGACTCCCAGGAGACATCCTCTGCACTCCCTGCCCAACCCAGCGCTGTGCCATGGGCCCCAGGAGACCTTCTCTGCACTCTCTACTCAGCCCAGTGGTGACCCATGACACCAATGACCTTCCGTGCACTCTGTGCTCAGCCCAGTGGTGACCCATGTCCCCAGGAGACCTTCTCTGCACTCTCTACCCAGCCCAGTGGTGACCCATGAACCCAGGTGACCTTCTGTACAATCCCTGCCCAGCCCAGTGCTGTAACATGTCCCACAGGAGACCTCCTCTGCACTCCCTGACCAGCCAAGTGCTGTCCCATGGCCCCCAGGAGACCTCCTCGGCACTCCCTGCCCAGACCACTGATGTCCCATGGTGCCCAAAAGACCTACTCTGTACTCCCGGCCCAGCCCAGTAGTGCCCCATGGCCGCCAAGAGAGCTCCTCGGCACTCCCTGCCCACCCCAGTGCTGTACCATGGCCCCCAAGAGACCTCCTCTGGACTCTGTGCCCTGCCCAGTGCTGTCCCATGGTGCCCAGGAGACCTCCTCTGCACTCCCTGCCCCGCCCAGTGCTGTCTCATGGCCCCCAGGAGACCTTCTCTGCACTCTCTGCCCTACCTAGTGCTGTCCCATGGCCGCCAGGAGAACTCCTCTGCACTCCCTGCCCAGCCCAGTGCTGTCCCATGGTCCCCAGGAGACCTCCTCTGTACTCTCTGCATAGCCCAGTGCTGTCCCAAGGCCCCCAGGAGACCTCCTCTGCACTCCCTTCTCAGCCCAGTGCTGTGCCATGGCGCCCAGGAGACCTTCACTGGACTCCCTGCCCAGCCCAGTGCTTTGCCATGGCCCCCAGAGACCTCCTCTGCACTCCCTGCCCAGCCCAGCGCTGTCCCATGGCACCCAGGAGACCTGCCTTGTACTCCCTGCCCAGCCCAGTGCTGTACCATGGCCCAGAGGAGACCTCCTCTGTACTCCCTACCCACCACTGTGGTGACCCATGACCCCATGTGACATTCTATGAACACTCTGGCCAGCCAATTGGTGACCCAGGACACCCAGGAGACCTCCTCTGCACTCCCTGCCCAGCCCAGTGCTTTCTGATGGCCCCCAGGAAACCTTCTCTGCACTCCCTGCCCAGCCCAGTGCTTTCCCATGGCCCCCAGGAGACCTTTACACTCCCTGCCCAGCCCAGTGGTGACCCAGGGCCCCCAGGAGACCTTCTCTGCATTCTCTACCAAGCACAGTGGTGACCCATGACCCCAGGTGACCTTCGGTACACTCTCTGCCCAGCCCACTGGTGACACATGACCCCCAGGAGACCTCCTCTGTACTCCCTGCCCAGCCCAGTGCTGTCCAATGGCATCCAGAAGACCTCCTCTGCACTCTCTGCCCATCCCAGCGCTGTCCCATGGCCCCCGGGAGATCTGCCTTCTACTCCCTGCCCAGCCCAGTGCTGTCCCATGGCCCCCAGGACACCGCCTCTGTACTCTCTGCTCAGACCAGTTCTGTCCCATGGCTACCAGGAGACCTCCTCAGCACTCCCTGCCCAGCCCACTGCTGTCCCATGGCACACAGGAGACCTGCCTTGTACTCTCTGCACAGCCCAGTGCTGTCCCACGGCCCCCAGGAGACCTCCTCTGCACTCCCTGCCAAGCCCAGATCTGTCCAATGCCCCCGGGAGACCTCCTCTGCACTCCCTGCCCAGCCCAGTGGTGACCCATGACCCCAGGTGACCTTCTGTGCACTCCCTGCCCAGCGCAGTGCTGTCCCATGGCTCATTAAGAGACCTCCTCTGAACTCACTGCCCAGCCCAGTGCTGTCCCATGGCCCCCAGGAGACCTCTTCTGCACTTCCTGCCCATCCTAGCGCTGTCCCATGGCCTCCAGGAGACCTGCGTTGTACACCCTGCCCAGCCCAGTGCTGTCCCATGGCCCCTAGGAGACCTCCTCTGCACTCCCTGCTCAGCCCAGTGATGACTCATGGCCCCCAGGTGACCTCCTCTGCACTCCCTGCCCAGCCAAGTGGTGACCCATGACACCAGGTGACCTTCTGTGCACTCCCTGCCCAGCCCAGTGCTGTCTTACGGCCCCCAGGAGTCCTTCGCTGCACTCTCTACCCAGCCCAGTGGTGACCAATAAGCCCAGGTGACCTTCTGTGCACTCCCTGCCCAGGACAGTGCTTTCCCATGGCTCATTTGGAGACCTCCTCTGCACTCCCTGCCCATCCCAGTGCTTTCCCATGGCTCATTTGGAGACCACCTCTGCACTCCCTGCCCATCCCAGAGCTGTCCCATGGCCCCCAGGAGACCTGCCTTCTACTCCCTGCCCTGCCCAGTGCTGTCCCATGGTCCCCAGGACACAGCTTCTGTACTCTCTGCTCAGCCCAGTGCTGTCCCATGGCCCCCAGGCGACCTCCTCTGCACTCCCTGCCTAGCCCACTGCTACCCCGTGGCCCCCAGAAGACCTGCCTTGTACTCCCTGCACAGCCCAGTGCTGTCCCATGGCCCCCAGGAGACCTCCTCTGCACTCCGTGCCCAGCCCAGTGCTGTTCCATGGTTCATTTGGAAACCTCCTCTGCACTCCCTGCCCAGAACAGTGCTGTACCATGGCCCCCAGGAGACCACCTCTGTACACTCTGCCCAGCTCAGTGCACTCCCATGACTCCCAGGAGACCTCCACTGAACTCCCAGCCCAACCCAGCGCTGTCCCATAGCCCCCAGGAAACCTGCCTTGTACTCCCTGGCCAGCCCAGTGCTGTCCCATGGCCCCCATGAACCTCCTCTGCACTCCCTGCCAAACCCAGTGCTGTCCCATGCCCCCCAGGAGACCTCCTCTGCACTCCCTGCCCAACCCAGCGCTGTGCCATGGCCCCCAGGAGACCTTCTCTGCACTCTCTACTCAGCCCAGTAGTGACCCATGACACCAATGACCTTCTGTGCATTCTCTGCTCAGCCCAGTGGTGACCCATGTCCCCAGGAGACCTTCTCTGCACTCTCTACCCATCCCATTGGTGACCCATGAACCCAGGTGACCTTCTATACAATTACTGCCCAGCCCAGTGCTGTCACATGGCGCCCAGGAGACCTCCTCGGCACTCCCTGCCCAGCCCACTGGGGTCCCATAGGCCCCAAAAGACCTCCTCTGTACTCCCGGCCCAACCCAGTGCTGTCCTATGGCCCCCAGGAGACCCCCTCGGCACTCCCTGCCCAGGCCACTGATGTCCCATGCCTCCCAAAAGACTTCCTCTGTACTCCCGGCCCAGCCAAGTGCTGGCCCAAGTGCTGGCGGATGGCCGCCAAGAGACCTCCTCGGCACTCCCTGCCCAGCCAAGTGCTCGCCCAAGGCCCCCAGGAGACCTCCTCTGCACTCCCTGCCCAGCCCAGTGCTTTCCCATGGCTTATATGGAGACCTCATCTAAACTCCCGGCCCAGCCCAGTGCTGTCCCATGGCTACCACTAGACCTCCTCTGCACTCCCTGCCCAGCCCAGTGCTGTCCGATGGCCCCCAGCAGACCTCCTCTGTACTCTCTGCCCACCCCAGTGCTGTCCCATGTCCCCCAGGATACCTCCTCTGCACTCCCTGCCCAGCCCGGAGCTGTCCCATGGCCCCCAGGAGACCTGCCTTGTACTCCCTGCTCAGCCCAGTGCTGTCCCACAGCCCCCAGGAGACCTCCTCTGCACTACCTGCCTAGCCCAGTTCTGTCCCATGACCCCCAGGATACCTCCTCTGCACTCCCTACCCTGCCCAGTGGTGACCCATGACCCCAGGTGACGTGTGCACTCCCTGCACAGCACAGTGCTGTCCCATGGCTCATTTGGAGACCTCCTCTGCACTCACTGCCCAGCCCAGTGCTGTCCCATGGCCCCCAGGAGATCTCCTCTGTACTCTCTGCCCAGACCAGTGCTGTCCCATGGCCCCCAGGAGACCTCTTCTGAACTTCCTGCCCATCCCAGCGCGGTCCCATCACCCCCAGGAGACCTGCCTTGTATACCTTGCCCAGCCCAGTGCTGTCCCATGGCCCCCAGGAGACCTCCTCTGCACTCCCTGCCCAGGCCATTGCTGACTCATGGCCCCCAGGAGACCTCCTCTGCACTCCCTGCCCAGCCCAGTGGTTACAAATGACCCCAGGTAACCTTCTGTGCACTCCCTGCCCAGCCCAGTGCTGTCTTATGGCCCCCAGGAGACCTTCTCTGCACTCTCTACCTAGCCCCGTAGTGACCCATGACCCCAGGTTACCTTCTTTGCACACTCTGCCCACCCCAGTGGTGACCCATGACCCCGAGGAGACATTCTCTGCACTCTCTACCAAGCTCAGTGGTAACCAATGAGCCCAGGTGACCCTCTGTGCACTCCCTGCCCAGCACAGTGCTGTCCCATGGCCCCCAGGACAACTCCTCTGCACTCCCTGCCCAGCCCAGTGCTTTCCCATGGCTCATTTGGAGACCTCCTCTGCACTCCCTGCCCAACCCAGGTCTGTCCCATGGCCCCCAGGAGACCTCCTCTGCACCCCCGGCCCAGCCCAGTGGTGACCCATGGCCACAGGTGACGTTCTGTGCACTCCCTGCCCAGCGCAGTGCTGTCCCATGGCTCATTTGGAGACCTCCTCTGCACTCACTGCCCAGCCCAGTGCTGTCCCATGGCCCCCAGGAGATCTCTTCTGTATTCTCTGCCTAGACCAGTGCTGTTCCATGGCCCCCAGGAGACCTCTTCTGCACTTCCTGCCCATCCTAGTGCTGTCCCATGGCCCCCAGGAGACCTGCCTTGTACACCCTGCCCAGCCCAGTGCTATCCCATGGCCCCCAGGACAACTCCTCTGCACTCCCTGCCCAGCCCAGTGCTGTCTTATGGCCCCCAGAAGACCTTCTGTGCACTCTGTACCCAGCCCAGTGGTGACCCATGACCACAGGTTACCTTCTTTGCAATCTGTGCCCAGCACAGTGGTGACCCATAACCCCCAGGAGACCTTTTCTGCACTCTCTACCAAGCCCAGTGGTGACCAATAAGCCCAGGTGACCTTCTGTGCACTCCCTGCCCAGCACAGTGCTGTCCAATGGCATCCAGAAGACCTCCTCTGCACTCTCTGCCCATCCCAGCGCGGTCCCATCGCCCCCAGGAGACCTGCCTTGTACACCCTGCCCAACCCAGTGCTGTCCCATGGCCCCCAGGAGACCTCCTCTGCACTCCCTGCCCAGCCCAGTGATGACTCATGGCCCCCAGGAGACCTCCTCTGCACTCCCTGCCAAGCCCACTGGTTACCCATGACCCCAGGTGACCTTCTGTGCACTCCCTGCCCAGCCCAGTGTTGTCTTATGGCCCCCAGGAGACCTTCTCTGCACACTCTACCCAGCCCAGTGGTGACCCATGACCCCAGTTTACCTTCTTTGCACTGTGCCCAGCCCAGTGGTGACCCATGACCCCAAGGAGACCTTCTCAGCACTCTCTACCAAGCCCAGTGGTGATCAATAAGCCGAGGTGACCTTCTGTGCACTCCTTGCCCAGTAAAGGGCTGTCCCATGGCCCCCAGGAGACCTCCTCTGCACTCCCTGCGCAGCCCAGTGCTGTGCCATGGCCCCCAGGAGACCTCCTCTGCACTCCCTGCCCGGTCCAGTGCTGTCCCATGGCCACCAGGAGAACTCCTCTGCACTCCCTGCGCAGCCCAGTGCTGTCCCATGGCCCCCAGGAGACCTCCTCTGTACTCTCTGCCCAGCCCAGTGCTGTCCCATGGCCCCCAGGAGACCTCCTCTGCACTCCCTGCACAGCCCAGTGCTGTCCCATGGCCCCCAGGAGATTTGCTCTGCACTCCCTGCCCAGCCCAGTCCTTTCCTATGGCTTATTTGGAGACCTCCTCGGCACTCCCTGCCCAGCCTAGTGCTGTCCCATGGACCCCAAGAGACATCCTCTGTACTCTCTATCCAGCCCAGTGCTGTCCCATGGACCCCATGAGACCTCCTCTGGACTCCCTGCCCAGCCCAGTGCTGTCCCATGCCCCCCAGGAGACCTCTTCTGCACTCCCTGCCCAACCCAGCGCTGTCCCATGGCCCCCAGGAGACCTCCTCTGCACTCTCTACCCAGCCCAGTAGAGACCCATGACACCAATGACCTTCTGTGCACTCTCTGCTCAGCCCAGTGGTGACCCATGACCCCCAGGAGACCTTCTCTGCACTCTCTACCCAGCCCAGTGTTGACCCATGACCCCAGGTTACCTTCTGTACACTCCCTGCCCAGCCCAGTGCTGTCCTATGGCCCCCAGGAGACCCCCTCTCTACTCTCTGCCCAGCCCAGTGCTGTCCCATGGCCCCCAGGAGACCTCCTCTGCACTCTCTGCCAAGCCCAGTGCTGTCCCATGGCACCCAGGAGACCTGCTCTGCACTCCCTGCCCAGCCCAGTGCTGTCCCGTGGCCCCCAGGAGACCTCCTCTGCACTCCCTGCCCTGCCCAGTGCTGTCCATGGCCGCCAGGAGAGCTCCTCTGCACTCCCTGCCCAGCCCAGTGCTGTTCCATGGCCCCAAGGAGACCTCCTCTGCACTCCCTGCTCAGCCCAGAGCGGTCCCATGGCCCCCAGGAGACCTCCTCTGCACTCCCTGCCCTGCCCAGTGCTTTCCCTTGGCCGCCAGACCTCCTCTGCACTCCCTGCCCAGCCCAGTGCTGTCCCATGGCCCTCAGGAGACCTCCTCTGTACTCCCTGCCCAGCCCAGTGCTGTCCCATGGCGGGGTCTATCTGCTCAGACCACACTCCTTCTTCTCACCTTTGCAGACTGCTTCCATTTCTCCACCATGGCCAGGGTCACAGGAACAGACTCATTTTTCTTCCGCTGAGGTCCTCCAGGGACTTTGTCCCCATCCTCTCCTCTGTCTTCTTCTTCGCTTGCTTCCTACACCAGATACAGAAGAGTCATGCTGGGGGAGGGTTTAGAAGCCACAGGTGCCCTGCGGGACAGGTCTGTGCTGTCCTCACCTCCAGTGCACCTGGCAAGGAGTGAAACTGCTCCTCTTCCTCCTTAGAGCTGTCTGAGTCACTAAATTTAGCAGGCTCTTGTCATTGTGTTGCAAGAACTTGTAGAATTCTGGATCTTTTTCCTTCAGCGGAGAGAGCTGGTCCTTGTGCTCAGAGGCACTGCCTTTATGCCTACTGAGAAGGCAGGAGTCAGTAAGCCAGTGAAAAACCAGCAGGGGGTTGGCTTCTTGTCCACATAGCCACTTGTGGCCCTCCTCAGAGAGACCACAGGGTTATTCTGCTCCCTGCACAGCAGCCATCAACAACAAGCAGGAGGTTTCCCACAATGTTAAGTTTTCAGAAAACATAACTCTCTTCTCGACTCCTGTACCCAGAAGCCTCTCCCCGTTGCTTTAACCTCTAGCACACAGACACTCAACCTGTGCTCTCCCCAGACTTGCTGTCCTGGCACCATGCAATCCCCACAAAAGACCTGTCCCTATAACTCATCAACAACATCTTCAAAACCACCAAAGTCTCCTTGCAAACCACCACATCTCTCAACTCTCAATCACCATAATGGCCTCTCCATTCCCACCCTCCTCACCTATGATCCTTTTTGGCACAGAAACCGGAGTGACCTTTTCCCTTTTTTAAAAAATGTCACAGGATGTTGCTTCACAGCTCTCGCTCTGAGGAAACTTCCCATTTTACTGGGTGATCTAACCTGATTCCTCATCACCCACCCTCTGGGTGCATCTTCAACTACTTTCCCACTTCTCCTACCAGTCACCCCTTCCTCATGGGTTCCCACTTCAAGACCTTCTCCTTTCCTGCTGTAAGGTCCACACAGCCTACCCCTTCGGGCTGTCACTCAAAACTCAGGCTGTCGCCCTCCCAAGTTTGGCCACTTGGCATCCGCTTTGTTACTGTAGTTAGGACACTCGAGACTGACTCCAGGGCTCCTCAAGCGCTAGGTAAGCGCTCTTCTTCCGAGCTACATCCCCAGCCCTTTCTGCTTTGAGACAGGGTGTTGATAAATTGCCCAGGCTGGCCTCAAACTTGGGCTCTCCTGCCTCAGCCTTCCCAGTGGCTGGGTCTGCAGGCACGGAGCCGGCCCGGCTCTCCGCTCAACCTCCCTCCGGCCCCTCGCGTGGTTCCTAACCGCCCCCTGCGCGCTACAGAAGGGTCCGCCCCACACCGAACTCTACCCGGTCAGAAACGCAACTCTGCGTCAACCGCCAACGCCTGCCCCACCCGGAGGAAGGCTGGCACAGCAAGCCACACAGGCGCGCCAGGGATGCAGACTGGCTGGTTAGGGCTTCTTTGTGATAGGGTGGGGCCAGCTGAGAAGTAAAGGGTGGGGTCAAGAACTGCAGGCTTCTGGAGTGTCGCTATTCTGTGTGCTAGCCCTCTGTGCCTCTGTCCCTTAATTTTCACTTACTCACCACCCTGAATAGCAGGTTGTTCAGGGTGGTGAGTACCTGTTTGGGGACAGGTAAAGAATTACTTGGAAGTTCCCAGCCAGATCTTAAGTGTATACACAGCCTGTATCGGGCGGGTGTTAGTGTGTGCAGGCAGGTGGGGGCGTGTGACCCCAATGCTGCAGACTTGGAGGGTGGGAGTTCCTGCATGCCCCAGAGGAATGCTAGTGTGTGGGATTGCTGTTGCTGTCTCTCCCCTTCCCTTGCAGGCACTTGCCAGTGCAACACGCACGGCTCCTACGGAGGCACCTGTGACCCAGCCACAGGCCAGTGCTCTTGCCGGCCAGGCGTGGGCGGCCTCAAGTGTGACCGATGTGAGCTTGGTTTCTGGAACTTCCATGGCATTGTCACTGACAGCCGGAGCGGCTGTACTTGTGAGTGACAGGGCCCCAGGGCTGGCTGCCAGTCAAGTCCTCCTGCCTGTCCACCCCCATCCCTTTGCTCAGGCCCTGGCCTGAACTGCACCTGGCAGGCTCTGCAGCAGGTGGAGAAGACTGTCTAGGTACAGACTCAGGCTCCCCTCCCCGCAGCCTGCAGCTGTGACCCCCGGGGCGCTGTGCGGGATGACTGTGAGCAGATAACTGGGCTGTGCTCCTGTAAGCCAGGCGTTGCTGGTCCCAAGTGTGGGCAGTGTCCTGATGGCCACACCCTGGGCCCCACCGGCTGTGAGGCAGGTGAGGACAAGATCTGGGCTGGCCTGGGGTTTGCTGTACAGAGGGACAGCCTGAGCTGGTGGAGATTCTGTGTCCACCCCAGATCCCTCAGCACCGGTGACTTGTGCGGAGATGCACTGTGAGTTTGGCGCTTCCTGTGTGGAAGAGGCAGGTTCTGCCCACTGCATCTGCCCAGCCCTCACCTGCCCAGAGGCCAGTGCCACCAAGGTGAGCAAGGTGAGGGTGGAGAGTGTGAAGGGCAGTGGGTGGGGGAACCGCCTGAGTGCCCTTGGCTTGCGCCTCGGGTCTGTGGATAAGACGGCATCACCTATGGCAGCGAGTGCCAACTGAAGACCATCGCCTGCCGCCAGGGCTTGGACATCTTCACCCAGAGCCTCGGCCGTGCCAGGGTAGGGTCTGGGAGGCACCACCCAGCACTGACAGGAGGGCCTTGCCCTCCCCGACTCCAGCCCCAGCTTCCCTCTCCTTACAGAGGCTGCTGTTCCTGGCGCTCACCCAACCCCCAGGGCCATGACAGTCCTGGGGCACTTGCCAAGTGAGCCTCTGCTGCCTCCACCCAGTGCCTCCACCCCTGGCTCTCAGCAGTACCCCCAGAGCCGGCCCACCCCTCCACCCACCTTATGACCTCGGACCACAGCCAGCCTCCCCAAGACCAAAGCTCGGCCCGCGCTGACCATGCCCCCCATAGAAACCTCCACTGCAACCAGTCTCTCCGTGTCTGCCTTTGGAGAATCTGGCAGCACTGATGGGAGTGGCGATGAGGAACTAAGTGGGGACCAGGAGGCCAGTGGGGGGGCTCTGGGGGTGAGCAGGGTCTCGGGGACGTGGGTGGGCCTGGGGTGAGCAGGGGCTCGGGGACGTGGGTGGGCCTGGGATGAGCAGGGGCTTGGGGACGTGGGTGGGCCTGGGGTGAGCAGGGTTCTGGGGTGTGGGGCAGGCCTGGAAGGTGAGCAGGAGCTCAGGGACATGGGACAGGCCTGTGGAGTGAGCAGGTGCTCTGGGACATGGGACAGGCCTAGGGAGTGAGCAGGGGCTTGTTGGGGCAGGGCCCAGAGAGGCTCCCACCTGTGGCTGGACTCAGACTGCGCATCCCTAGGACTGGAACTCTCCATGGACAGCAGCGTGGTGACACCTGGACCACCCATTGAGAGAGCCTCCTGCTACAACTCACCTTTGGGCTGCTATTCAGATGGCAAGACACCTTCACTGGATGCAGAGGGCTCCAACTGTCCTGGTGAGTGGGTGGCAGGGCAGGTGGAGCTTGAGGAGCAGCCTGGGCAGCCATGGGTGCTGCTCCTACCCGCTGGCAGCAGGTAGGTCCAGGTTTTATGGTCTTTGGTCTCAAATTTGTATGAGATCTTGGGGATACAGCACCCATGTGCACACGTGTGGTCTCAGCCCTAACACTTGTGCGTGCCCAGGACCGTGTACCTAACCCGTCTCTCTCCTTGCAAGCAAGCCTGGGGCAACTGCTCTGAGGAGTCTGCCTGGTAACTGATGCCAGCCCTGGTCACTAACCTCATGACCATCTGACTAACATCCACCTGCCCCTGTACCCTATGTGGCTTGCTCCAGGGGCCTGCACCAGGCCAGTACCAGGCAGGGCCTCACCGCCCCTTCTCCCACAGCCACCAAGGCATACCAGGGCGTGCTGGAGCTGGAGGGGGTTGAGGGGCAAGAGCTGTTCTACACACCCAAAATGGCCGACCCCAAGTCAGAGCTGTTTGGGGAGACAGCCAGGAGCATCGAGAGCACTGTAAGTGGGGGCGTCCCCCCAGGTCAGACCCAGAGGGGGCCAGGGCAGGAACCCCACAGTGTAAGGGGACTGATTTCAGTGCGTTGAGCAGTGCCCAGTATCCTCACTCACTCCCTGCCCACAGCTGGACAACCTTTTCCGGAACTCAGATGTCAAAAAGGACTTCCGGGGTGTCCACCTGCGGGACCTGGGGCCTGGCAGATCAGTTCGTGCCACTGTGGATGTGCACTTTGACCCCAGAGAGATCCCCGCGCTAAGTCTCTCCCAGAAGGTGATGGGTAGGGGCCGCACAGGGCCAGGCCATGCTCAGTACCCCCTCTTCCCCAGCCACAGCCTTCAGGGCACCTGACGTGGGCCGGGCCCTGCTTCAGCAGATCCAGGCCTCCAGGCGCCGGGCCCTGGTGGTGAGGAGGCCTCTGCAAGAGCACGTGCGGTTCATGGACTTTGGTGAGCACCAGGCCGGGCCTCCTTGTCTGTTCCCATCCTCCACTGCCCCGCCCCCTGCTCCTTGCAGACCCTAACCACTCCCTGCCCCACAGACTGGTTTCCTGCATTCTTCATGGGAGACACCATAGGAGCCACCATTGCAGTGGCCACAGCCAGAGCTACCACTGTGGGCCAACCACCTTCCTCCGTGACCCCTCAGGTCCACCCCAGTCACACCAGCAGGCCCATTGGAAGGACCACGCCCCCCCAACACACACACCGGCCCCCCACCACAGCTCCCGGCCATGTGGCTGGACACCGGCCTTTGCTCCCCAGTCCCAAGCAGCACCCAAGGTCCTGTGATTCTCAGCCCTGCCTGCATGGGGGGACCTGCCAGGACCAGGACTCTGGCAGGGGCTTCACCTGCAGCTGCCCGGCAGGCAGGGGAAGCACCTTCTGTGAGGATGGTAGGCACTTCTGTCCACCTCTCTGGAAGGACAGGAAGGCTGATGGGGGCAAGGAGGGAGGGCAGAGATAAGCCACCAGGAGGAGGTGGTAGGGGCAGGGTCCTGGGTACTCTTCCAGCTCACCCTCCCTATCCCCTGCAGTGCTACGCCCCTCTGTCTCTTTTCCTGCCTTTGGGGGTACCTCCTTTCTGGCCTTCCCCACCCTCCGTGCATATCACACGCTGCGCCTGGAGCTGGAATTCTGATCCCTGTAGCATCAGGGACTGCTGCTATACAATGGCAACGCACGTGGCAAGGACTTTCTGGCACTGGCGCTGCTGCTGGGTGGGCGCGTGCAGCTCAGGTGCAGAGAGGGCGGGGCCTCCTGCCTGTCTGGTGGGTGGGCAGGGCTAATGCTCAGTGGGTGGGGCCAGGGCCTTCCAGGGAGGAATTTGTGGGTGGTTCCTGACCAGACTGTGGATGGAGCCAGGCCAGTGCTGTAAGCACCTGCTTGGGTCTCCAGGTTTGACACAGGTTCTGGACCAGCAATACTGACCAGATCAGTACCTGTGGAACCAGGCCGGTGGCACTGCCTAGAACTATCACGGCATTGGCGCCAAGGCACACTGTCTGTGGATGGCGAGACCCCAGTTCTGGGCGAGAGCCCCAGTGGCACAGATGGCCTCAACCTAGATACCGACCTCTTTGTGGGCGGAGTCCCAGAGGACCAGGCTGATGTGTAAGCAAGAGGGTGGAGCGTGCATCAAACTGGGTCTCTGATCTTGATCTTGCCTGGGACTCCACCAGAGCAACCTCCATTGGATAGCAAATAGGATCAGAAGAATGGTGTGGGTGTGGCTAGGACCCTGAGCTCAGCTGGGGCTCCTGGCCCTTCCCTATCTCATCTGGGTGGCTTTCCTTTGGTGCCAGAGTGAGGAGGGCCTGGGCTGACCCTTACCTCCAGTCCTAACCCTTAACCTTGGCCCCACCCTCTGGTTGGTCCTCTTTGTGGGACTGGCCGCTTTGTCTAAAGGGTGATGGGATGGAGCAGCTCTGACTTCTGACCCTAACTGTACCCCTGTGACTCTGGCCGTGAGAAGGAGGCCTCTGCCTGAGCTTACTCTGACCCCTTCCTGTGGCAGGGCCCATGAGTGGACCTCCGTTGGCATGGGCCTGAAGGGCTGCATCCGCCTGCTGGATGTCAACAATCAGCGCCTGGAGCTGGGCCCCTGGCAAGGGGTTGTGTCCCGCAGCTCCGGTGTGGGAGAGTGTGGAGAGCACCCCTGCATGCCCAGCCCCTGCCATGGTGGGGCACCATGCCAGGCCCTGGGAGACGACATGTTTCACTGCCAGTGTCCACCTGGCCGCTTTGGTGAGGGCAGGTTGGGATCCAGGTGAGGGCTAGGAACCAGGTGTTAGGGGGCCTGCCTTCTTGGAACTCATCTCCATCTCCCTCCAGGCCCAACCTGTACAGAAGAGAAGAGCCCCTGCCAGCCGAAACACAGTGCAGCCCCCTGCCGCGTGCTACCCAAGGGCGGGGCCAAGTGCGAGTGCCCCGCAGGACGTAGAGGTACGCTCTGCCAGACAGGTAGGGGCACCAGGCTGTCGGGAGGGGACAAGAAGTCAGGGTCAAATGTTCAGTTTGAATTGTGGCCCAGTCTTCGGGTCCAGGAAGAGTTGGGATTTGGGTCCTGTGGGTTTCCGTCGAGTTAGGCAGAACAGTGGGGTACACGGCCTGAGTGAGCCCTGTCCTCCCTCTGCAGTGTCTGAGATGGATGGTAGTGCCCAGCCCTTCCTGGCGGACTTCCATGGCTTTTCCTACCTGGAGCTGAGAGGCTTGCACACCTTTGAAAGAGACCTGGGGTCAGTAGGGTAGGTGAGGCAGAGGAGGGGAGGCGGCCTGTAGGGAAGGGGCAGTGAGACACCCTGACCCACGTGACCCAGGGAGAAGATGGCCCTCGAGGTGGTGTTCTTGGCCCGAGGACCCAGTGGTTTGCTCCTGTACAATGGGCAAAAGACAGATGGCAAAGGGGACTTCGTGTCACTGGCCCTGCATGACCAGCACCTGGAATTCCGCTATGACCTGGGCAAAGGGGCAGCAGTCATCAGGTGGGCAAGCATAAGGGCTGGGGGCTCTGTCCTGGGCTGCCCACAGGGAGGGCCTGGAGGCCTGGGACTGGACAGGGGTAAGGTTGGGGCTCCTGACATTGTCACTCAATGGGTAGGCAGAGCCCACAGCCTGCTCACTCAGCCTCTTCCTCACAGGAGCAAGGAACCCATAGCCCTGGGCTCTTGGATTAGGGTCTTGGTGGAGAGAAACGGCCGTAAGGGTGCCCTGCATGTGGGTGATGGGCCCCGAGTGCTGGGAGAGTCCCCGGTGAGTGTCTGAGGTGTGAGGAGGGTCCAAGTGTCCCCCCACCATGCCCTGCTCCTCCTCCTCCTCCTCCTCCTCC